>NC_060190.1:2030050-2073910 GCF_021184085.1 Oncorhynchus gorbuscha
AGAATAGAGGGAGGCCTGTTGGATGGGCCATTAGAATAGAGGAGCAATACCTACCGTTACGCGCGCCCTACGTAGCAATACCTACCGTTACGCGCGCCCTGCGTAGCAATACCTACCGTTACGCGCGCCCTGCGTAGCAATACCTACCGTTACGCGCGCCCTACATAGCGTAGCAATACCTACCGTTACGCGCGCCCCTGCGTAGCAACCTACCGCGCGCGCCCTGCGTAGCAATACCTACCGTTACGCGCGCCCTACATAGCGTAGCAATACCTACCGTTACGCGCGCCCTGCATAGCGTAGCAATACCTACCGTTACGCGCGCCCTACATAGCGTACCAATACCTACCGTTACGCGCGCCCTACATAGCGTAGCAATACCTACCGTTACGCGCGCCCTACATAGCGTAGCAATACCTACCGTTACGCGCGCCCTACATAGCGTAGCAATACCTACCGTTACGCGCGCCCTACATAGCGTAGCAATACCTACCGTTACGAGGTGTACTATATAGTAATACCTACCGTTACGAGGTGTACTGTATAGTAATACCTACCGTTACGAGGTGTACTGTATAGCAATACCTACCGTTACGAGGTGTACTGTATAGTAATACCTACCGTTACACGGTGTACTGTATAGTAATACCTACCGTTACACGTGTACTGTATAGTAATACCTACCGTTACACGTGTACTGTATAGTAATACCTACCGTTACACGTGTACTGTATAGTAATACCTACCGTTACACGTGTACTGTATAGTAATACCTACCGTTACACGTGTACTGTATAGTAATACCTACTGTTACACGTGTACTGTATAGTAATACCTACTGTTACACGTGTACTGTATAGTAATACCTACTGTTACACGTGTACTGTATAGTAATACCTACTGTTACACGTGTACTGTATAGTAATACCTACTGTTACACGTGTACTGTATAGTAATACCTACTGTTACACGTGTACTGTATAGTAATACCTACTGTTACACGTGTACTGTATAGTAATACCTACTGTTACACGTGTACTGTATAGTAATACCTACTGTTACTGTATAGTAATACGTGTACTGTATAGTAATACCTACTGTTACTGTATAGTAATACCTACCGTGTACTGTATAGTAATACCTACTGTTACACGTGTACTGTATAGTAATACCTACTGTTACTGTACGTGTACTGTATAGTAATACCTACTATTACACGTGTACTGTACTGTATAGTAATACCTACTATTACACGTGTACTGTATAGTAATACCTACTATTATAGTAATACCTACCGTGTACTGTATAGTAATACCTACTATTACCGTTACGTGTACTGTATAGTAATACCTACTATTACACGTGTACTGTATAGTAATACCTACTATTACACGTGTACTGTATAGTAATACCTACTATTACACGTGTACTGTATAGTAATACCTACTATTACACGTGTACTGTATAGTAATACCTACTACTGTATTACACGTGTACTGTATAGTAATACCTACCGTACACGTTACTGTATAGTAATACCTACCGTGTACTGTATAGTAATACCTACTATTACACGTGTACTGTATAGTAATACCTACTATTACACGTGTACTGTATAGTAATACCTACTAGTTACACGTGTACTGTATAGTAATACCTACTATTACACGTGTACTGTACTATAGTAATACCTACTATTACACGTGTACTGTATAGTAATACCTACTATTACTGTATAGTGTACTGTATACTGTAATACCTACTATTACACGTGTACTGTATAGTAATACCTATACCTACTGTTAGTAATACCTACGTTACACGTACTGTATAGTAATACCTACTATTACACGTGTACTGTATAGTAATACCTACTATTACACGTTACACGTGTACTGTATAGTAATACCTACTATTACACGTGTACTGTATAGTAATACCTACTGTTACACGTGTACTGTATAGTAATACCTACTATTACACGTGTACTGTATAGTAATACCTACTATTACACGTGTACTGTATAGTAATACCTACTGTTACACGTGTACTGTATAGTAATACCTACTGTTACACGTGTACTGTATAGTAATACCTACTGTTACACGTGTACTGTATAGTAATACCTACTATTACACGTGTACTGTATAGTAATACCTACTATTACACGTGTACTGTATAGTAATACCTACTGTTACACGTGTACTGTATAGTAATACCTACTATTACACGTGTACTGTATAGTAATACCTACTATTACACGTGTACTGTATAGTAATACCTACTATTACACGTGTACTGTATAGTAATACCTACTATTACACGTGTACTGTATAGTAATACCTACTATTACACGTGTACTGTATAGTAATACCTACTATTACACGTGTACTGTATAGTAATACCTACTATTACACGTGTACTGTATAGTAATACCTACTATTACACGTGTACTGTATAGTAATACCTACTATTACACGTGTACTGTATAGTAATACCTACTATTACACGTGTACTGTATAGTAATACCTACTATTACACGTGTACTGTATAGTAATACCTACTATTACACGTGTACTGTATAGTAATACCTACTATTACACGTGTATAGTAATACTATATACTGTAATACCTACTATTACACGTGTACTATATAGTAATACCTACTATTACACGTGTACTATATAGTAATACCTACTATTACACGTGTACTATATAGTAATACCTACTATTACACGTGTACTATATAGTAATACCTACTATTACACGTGTACTATATAGTAATACCTACTATTACACGTGTACTATATAGTAATACCTACTATTACACGTGTACTATATAGTAATACCTACTATTACACGTGTACTATATAGTATAGTAAACTTGTTTTTGCAGCTTCCAATGAATTCCAAACCCAAACTTTGAAAAATAGACCATTTTTCCTCAAAATTGTTCTAATAATGTGCAAGCTATCAAAGAAGGTGGTCACCACTCCTCCGCTAATTAGTGAACCTCCACTCATAAAAGGATTGATCTCTGACCTCAGCAGCGATACCAACCCTAATGATGCCATTAGTGGAAAAACAGCCGAAATTGCGAACGCTCTCCAAAATCAACCATCAAACACAGGCTTTGTGACGGTTCTCTCGACTTTAGCACTTCTGTATCGCCATCAAAGGTTGGCATCGGTCCAATACTACAGTGCACACAGTGCACAGGCGGAGAGACGTGGCTAACATGAGGACGCACGTGCAAGACGTGGCTAACATGAGGAGGCGGAGCAGGCGGAGTGGCGGACGTGGCTAACATGAGGACGCAGGCGGAGAGGACGCAGGCGGAGCGACGTGGCATGAGGACGCAGGCGGAGCGACGAGGACGCAGGCGGAGCGAGCGGCTAACATGAGGACGCAGGCGGAGCGACGTGGCTAACATGAGGACGCAGGCGGAGCGACGTGGCTAACATGAGGACGCAGGCGGAGCGACGTGGCTAACATGAGGACGCAGGCGGAGGAGCGGCGGACGTGGCTAACATTAGGACGCTAGGCGGCGGAGCGACGTGGCTAACATGAGGACACAGGCGGAGAGACATGGCTAACATGAGGACACAGGTGGAGAGACATGGCTAACATGAGGACAGGTGGAGAGACATGGCTAACATGAGGACACAGGTGGAGAGACATGGCTAACATGAGGACAGGTGGAGAGACATGGCTAACATGAGAGTAGGCGGAGGTGGCTAACATGAGGACACAGGTGGAGAGACATAACATGAGGACAGGTGGAGAGACATGGCTGAGAGTACAGGTGGAGAGACATGGCTAACATGAGGGTACAGGTGGAGAGACATGGCTAACATGAGGGTACAGGTGGAGAGACATGGCTAACATGAGGACACAGGTGGAGAGACATGGCTAACAGGTGGGCATGGCACAGGTGGAGAGACATGGCTAACATGAGGACACAGGGGTACGGAGAGACATGGCATGAACATGGAGGACACAGGCGGAGCGACATGGCTAACGAGGGTGGGTAACATGAGGACACAGGGAGAGACGGAGAGACGGTGGAGAGACATGGCTAACATGAGGACACAGGTGGAGAGACATGGCTAACATGAGGACGTGGCTAACATGAGGACACAGGCGGAGCGACGTGGCTAACATGAGGACACAGGCGGAGCGACGTGGCTAACATGAGGACACAGGCGGAGCGACGTGGCTAACATGAGGACACAGGCGGAGGCGAGGACACAGGCGGAGCGACGTGGCTAACATGAGGACGCAGGCGGAGAGACGTGGCTAACATGAGGACGCAGGCGGAGAGACGTGGCTAACATGAGGACACAGGTGGAGAGACATGGCTAACATGAGGACACAGGTGGAGAGACATGGCTAACATGAGGACACAGGTGGAGAGACATGGCTAACATGAGGACACAGGTGGAGAGACATGGCTAACATGAGGACGCAGGCGGAGAGACGTGGCTAACATGAGGACACAGGTGGAGAGACATGGCTAACATGAGGACACAGGTGGAGAGACATGGCTAACATGAGGACACAGGTGGAGAGACATGGCTAACATGAGGACACAGGTGGAGAGACATGGCTAACATGAGAGTACAGGTGGAGAGACATGGCTAACATGAGAGTACAGGTGGAGAGACATGGCTAACATGAGAGTACAGGTGGAGAGACATGGCTAACATGAGGACACAGGTGGAGAGACATGGCTAACATGAGTGTACAGGTGGAGAGAGGTGGGGAGACATGGCTAACATGAGGGTACAGGTGGAGAGACATGGCTAACATGAGTGTACAGGTGGAGAGAGGTGGGGAGACATGGCTAACATGAGGGTACAGGTGGAGAGACATGGCTAACATGAGAGTACAGGTGGAGAGACATGGCTAACATGAGTGTACAGGTGGAGAGAGGTGGAGAGACATGGCTAACATGAGGGTACAGGTGGAGAGGTGGAGAGACATGGCTAACATGAGGGTACAGGTGGAGAGACATGGCTA
Source organism: Oncorhynchus gorbuscha (assembly GCF_021184085.1). NCBI lineage: Eukaryota > Metazoa > Chordata > Actinopteri > Salmoniformes > Salmonidae > Oncorhynchus > Oncorhynchus gorbuscha. Next base: position 2,035,073 of record NC_060190.1, read on the forward strand.
ACATGAGGCCACAGGTGGAGAGACATGGCTAACATGAGGCCACAGGTGGAGAGACATGGCTAACATGAGGCCACAGGTGGAGAGACATGGCTAACATGAGGCCACAGGTGGAGAGACACGGCTAACATGAGGCCACAGGTGGAGAGACATGGCTAACATGAGGCCACAGGTGGAGAGACATGGCTAACATGAGGCCACAGGTGGAGAGACCACGGCTAACATGAGGGTACAGGTGGAGAGACACGGCTAACATGAGGGTACAGGTGGAGAGACACGGCTAACATGAGGGTACAGGTGGAGAGACACGGCTAACATGAGGGTACAGGTGGAGAGACACGGTGGAGAGACTAACATGAGGGTACAGGTGGAGAGACACGGCTAACATGAGGGTACAGGTGGAGAGACACGGCTAACATGAGGGTACAGGTGGAGAGACACGGCTAACATGAGGGTACAGGTGGAGAGACACGGCTAACATGAGGGTACAGGTGGAGAGACACGGCTAACATGAGGGTACAGGTGGAGAGACACGGCTAACATGAGGGTACAGGTGGAGAGACACGGCTAACATGAGGGTACAGGTGGAGAGACATGGCTAACATGAGGGTAAAGGTGGAGAGACACGGCTAACATGAGGGTACAGGTGGAGAGACATGGCTAACATGAGGGTACAGGTGGAGAGACATGGCTAACATGAGGGCACAGGTGGAGAGGACTGAGCAACTATTAAGAAAAGCAGGAAATGAAAACATTCTGCTAGCCGAGGAACTGCGTTTGAAATCGGAACAATTAAAAGTAATTGAAAATACTTATGACGATGAACGAGCACAAACTCTTCAACAAAATCGTTGTCTCCAGGAACAACTCGATTTAGCCAAAACTAAATACGATGTAGTCCACTTCAAACTAGATAAATCTGTTCGAGTTATCTACAAACAGGAGAGCTCAATTTGATAACATGCAGGCAGTTTTGTTGAACGTTACTCAGAGTAACACGGTTCTACTCAAAACGCTGCAGGCCAAAGAGCATCAGTTAATGACCACAAGGACAAAGTTGGATGACAAATCAGCAGAACTCATTGAAGTCGCTGACCAAATGAATGATGAAAGAACTCAAATGATGAAGATGGAAATATTGATTTCTAAGCAGGCGGAAGGAAATCTCATCACTGAATCTCTCGCTCCACTCAAGACCTCTACCTGCAAACCATGACGGATAAGTTTGAGAACTAAAGTAGCAAATGCGTGTCCAAAATCAGTACTCTAAGTGCTCAAGTGGACTCTGCAATGCAGCAGAATACCACCCTTAGGTACCATCTGGAGGAAGTCCAGAATGGTCACGCTCTACAGCGTCCAAGCAACCGGAGCCCGGTACTCACAGGAGTGAAGACAATAGGTTTCAGACATTGCCTCCATCATGTGTCCCCCAGTCTTCTCCTCTCGGCCATTCGGCACTGAGTAATATGGCGCCTCTTGGCCAACAAAGCACAGCTTCTCCTCTTGGCCATTCGCCCCCACTTTCCCCACAGGATGAAGCCGCCGACTTGACACGGAATACCTTGACAAACTCATCAAGAATTTCCCCACCTTAGACCCCGTTCCAGGTCAGCCAAACGATACTGAGACGTTCCTAGCTGACAGAGGACGCGTTGGGTCGCTAGCCGAACGCTACGGGTTCTGACAGGGTTTACCTGTTGAAGAGAACGTCGAATTGACACGTGACAAGGTTAATTTGCCTACAACAGCAACACGTGCTAAATGACTACGCTAAACTTGCCACAGCTTTGAAATTTGAATTCAGTGGTTCCAATAACCACTGCAGTCGACATAACTGTAAAGTACGTTGCCATCAAAACGACTACCGCTACAATCGACCTGTTCGCTACGTTCCTGCACCCAACCCACACAAAGTGTCAGAGCACAAGGGTAACAAAGGGTTGAAGGACGATCAAAACGTAGACCAATGTTCTCCGGAAGTGTTTACCACATCACTAAAGCCCATTCATGTCTCCATGTTGGTAAGGTAATGGGTCTAAGTGTTGAGCACATCACTAAAGCCCATTCATGTCTCCATGTTGGTAAGGTAATGGGTCTCTAAGTGTTGACCACATCACTAAAGCCCAACATCTCCATGTTGGTAAGGTAAAGGGTCTCTAAGTGTTTACCACATCACTAAAGCACATTCATGCCTCCATGTTGGTAAGGTAATGGGCCCCTAAGTGTTGACCACATCACTAAAGCCCAACATCTCCATGTTGGTAAGGTAATTGTTCTGTAAGTGTTTACCACTGAAGGTTTTCAAAAGTTTTAGCTATTTTGTCATTTCGGTATTGACAAGTTCAAGTGTCATAAAGGGGGGATGTTTGAGAATAAGACCCGCATTCTGAACGCATATAAGTGAACCATTTTAAATATCTTGTGCTCATCTAATGAACACTAATTAATACTAATGAATAATCCACTAGATGATGGGGAATAAAACTTTGTAAAAACAAATACTGTAGTTTTTACAGCAACTTGAACAAGTGTTACGGTAATGAGAAATATGTCAGACTCTTTATGAGAATCACCTCTTTCACCACTTGATTTAGAAACCTCATTTCAATGGTCCATTATTCCTTTCATGGAAAGGCATGTTGAACACTATTAAAATATATATTTTTTTAACAAATCACTTCATTTCAAAAGCTCATTCACAATGTGACAGAGAGACCTAAAACCAACTTATGATCGTCCACAGGGTAGGTTTTCCCATGGGATTATTCACCCTATGGTTTACCCAAAAAGCACTTACACGTTTATATATAAATATTAGTAACTTTACAATGTCAACACCCCGTCTTCAAGCATGTGACCTAGCAATCTTCAAGGACTGAAGATTTTGTGTCCCCGTTTTTAAGACACTACTTACTGGCGTTACTCAGACCTCCCGTCTCCTCTTCCTCCTCCTCCAACGTGCCAGTAATCTTCTCCACCATCTTCACTCTGAAAACTCCTTCCTCCTCCACTTTCACTCTGAAAGCTTCTTTCTCTGTCACAGTAACTTCTTTCTCTTCTTCTTTCACAGTAACAGCCTCATCCTCTACTTCTTGTTTAACTGTGACAGCCTCTTCTTCAGCAGGAGTGGAGTAGCAAAGTGAACTCATGATCAAGGAATGTTAGCTCGCTAGCTACTTAGCATTAGCGATTAGCCTCGTGCAAAGCTAACTTAGCCAGCTACCTGACAAACAACGTAAATATTAACGTTACATTAAATGGGCCAACAAATAGACACGGCAGACGTATGTTTAAAACACAGTAACCGATGTTTTCGGCAATGTTGGCTACGCAGGTTGCTGACCAAATGTTTGACTGTTGATGAAGTGTTCCGTCCACTACATTAGACGTCACACAAGCGGTATCGCCTGAAATCTGCATATCGCCATCTGCTGACTGGAGTGGGTAACGCGGTAGTATTTATTTCATTTTGGAGCGGCAAACATTTGTTTCATTGAAGTGTAATATTTTATGTAAAAATACAGAGACACGAGAGAATTTAAATACTAAGACAACAGTAGTAGGCCTGATTACCAATGACGAGACATCTAGAAAGGACCTAGAGACTGAAAAAACAGCTTCTATCTCAAGGCCATCAGACTGTTTTTGAACTATCACTGAGCTGGTTACCGCTCGGTTACTCAACCCTGCATCTTAGAGGCTGCCGGCGTATGTACATAGACATGGAATCACTGTACAATTCGATTTTATTTTACAGCACATCCGCATGAGCATTTAAGCCCAGGTTCATGCAGCGCTCTATCGCTGCACCAAACAAAAAAAATATGTAACTTTCTCTTAGGAAAGATTAGCGATAGAGTGGCCTGTCGGCTCATACTGAATTATTCCACTGTTCTGTCGGTCGCAACAGACTTCAGTCTGAGACTGACATCATTGAAGTCGATTGTGGTGACGTCTAAATGAGGGGTGTTGTACAAAACAAAGTAATCAACGATTGGCTCATCTCCAACCAATCAGAGTAGCAACACCAGACGAACCCTCACTCACAAACTAGCGGACCAATGGAGACTCATTGTTCACGCCTCCCACTAAAAACCCCACCCTTCATGGGAAAATAATGCCAAAACTCGCATTCCGAAAGACTGGCAATGAAAGAACACGAACAGCGTAACCCAGTTAGTACATGCAGGCAAGAGCGCAGGCAAAATGTATTCAATAGGATTGGTTGCTGGGAAAGTTGAACTGAAAACGATTTCTGCATTCGATTTCAAATTTGGATTTTAATCATTTGTCATTGAGTTTTGCTCTCGCCTTAATTATTTGCTTTACAAGTTTTTGTGTTTTGCTTTTGATATCTTTTTCCATTATTTGTATTCCTTAATTTTTAAATATGTTTACATTCACAACTTTATTTTTCATTTGCACGATTTATTTAATTTTGAATTCAATACACATGGCGTGAATTTGACTCCATAGGAGTCTGCTGCAGAATTGAGAGCAGTTGTATGAAACCAATCAGTACGTTTTATTTATTTTTTATTTTACCTTTTTTTTAAACTAGGCAAGTCAGTTAATTAAGAACAAATTCTTATTTTCAATGACGGCCTAGGAACTAGTGGGTTAACTGGTCTAGGAACAGTGGGTTAACAAAGCTCTTAACCCTGCCAAGCTGCTCTTAATTGTTCCCTTTGATGAATTGTGGAACAGTCTTATTCCGTTAGTACTTTATTTAGTATGTTAGTTAGTTCGTACCTTAGTCACGTGCGATATCTCAGACAGCACTGGCCTGATTTTGACGAAACTTGGGTGAATGATGCCTCTTGCCATAGAGATCTGGCATTTACAAAATTACACTGATTGGCCAGATGTTGGCGCTGTAACAAGATAAACCCATTTTAAAGTCCCATCTTATTCCATTTTGTTGAGGAACATTCCATTGTTAGTTACGAATTCAACATAATTCAAGTGAAATTAGTGTTGTAAATATGTATGGTATAAATTACAGTGATGTGTCTTTGCAATTACAGTTTTCTTGTTAATTTCAGCCTCGTATTTCTCTTTGGCTTTTGTTTGTCTGTCTTTCCTCTTCGTGACATTCATACGTCTTTGTGCCAACAACTTGAAATGGAACTCCATTTAAATAGGAGCCTTTTCCTCTCCCAACTGTTGTTTTCCTGTTAAAGGCTGGGCATCTGGTGAAGGTCAACAACATGATATATTACTATTAGAATGAAAGGCTGGGCATCTGGTGAAGGTCAACAACATGATATATTACTATTAGAATGAAAGGCTGGGCATCTGGTGAAGGTCAACAACATGATATATTACTATTAGAATGAAAGGCTGGGCATCTGGTGAAGGTCAACAACATGATATATTACTATTAGAATGAAAGGCATCTGGTGAAGGTCAACAACATGATATATTACTATCTGGACATCTGGTGAAGGTCAACAACATGATATATTACTATTAGAATGAAAGGCTGGGCATCTGGTGAAGGTCAACAACATGATATATTACTATTAGAATGAAAGGCTGGGAATCTGGTGAAGGTCAACAACATGATATATTACTATTAGAATGAAAGGCATCTGCAACAACATGATATATTACTATTAGAATGGAAGGCTGGACATCTGGTGAAGGTCAACAACATGATATATTACTATTAGAATGAAAGGCTGGGCATCTGGTGAAGGTCAACAACATGATATATTACTATTAGAATGAAAGGCTGGGCATCTGGTGAAGGTCAACAGCATGATATATTACTATTAGAATGAAAGGCATCTGGTGAAGGTCAACAACATGATATATTAAATGAAATCAACAACATGATATATTACTATTAGAATGAAAGGCATCTGGTGAAGGTCAACAACATGATATATTACTATTAGAATGAAAGGCTCTGGTGAAGGTCTCTGAAGGTCAACAACATGATATATTACTATTAGAATGAAAGGCTGGGAATCTAAAGGTCAACAACATGATATATTACTATTAGAATGAAAGGCATCTGGTGAAGGTCAACAACATGATATATTACTATTAGAATGAAAGGCAGCATCTGGTGAAGGTCAACAACATGATATATTACTATTAGAATGAAAGGCATCTGGTGAAAACAACATGATATATTAACTATTAAATGAAAGGCTATCTGGTGAAGGTCAACAACATGATATATTACTATTAGAATGAAAGGCATCTGGTGAAGGTCAACAACATGATATATTACTATTAGAATGAAAGGGTCAACAACATGATATATTACTATTAGAATGGAAGGCATCTGGTGAAGGTCATGATATATTACTATTAGAATGAAAGGCTGGGCATCTGGAAGGTCAACAACATGATATATTACTATTAGAATGAAAGGCATCTGGTGAAGGTCAACAACATGATATATTACTATTAGAATGAAAGGCTGGATGACCCAGATCTGGTGAAGGTCAATAACATGATATATTACTATTAGAATGAAAGGCATCTGGTGAAGGTCAACAACATGATCCCATATTACTATTAGAATGAAAGGCTGACATCTGGTGAAAAGTCAACAACATGATTATTACTATTAGAATGAAAGGCATCTGGTGAAGGTCAATAACATGATATATTACTATTAGAATGAAAGGCATCTGGTGAAGGTCAACAACATGATATATTACTATTAGAATGAATGGCTGGGCATCTCCGTCCAGCTGATGACCTTTTTAGCAGGGGCGAAATTTCGTGAGCTCATGGTCGGTGATGTGCCACCATACTGCCACCTAGAGGGGTGGTGTTGGAACAGTTATTAAAGTCAAGGTTGGTGATTTAACTTTAACCTGCATTTATGGAACGTTTTCTCCTTAACCAAGTATAATTTTAATTGGCCGATTCCTCCCGATGACCCAGATGGAATCATGTGATACTTCCTTAACCAATAGGAAAGTCCCACCCAGTTGATGACCTGGATGGAATCATGTGATACCTCCTTAACCAATAGGAAGTCCCACCCAGTTAATGACCTTGATGGAATCATGTGATATCTCCTTAACCAATAGGAAAGTCCCACTCAGTTGATGACCTGGATGGAATCATGTGATACCTCCTTAACCAATAGGAAAGTCCCACCCAGTTGATGACCTGGATGGAATCATGTGATACCTCCTTAACCAATAGGAAAGTCCCACCCAGTTGATGACCTGGATGGAATCATGTGATACTTCCTTAACCAATAGGAAAGTCCCACCCAGTTGATGACCTGGATGGAATCATGTGATACCTCCTTAACCAATAGGAAAGTCCCACCAGTTGATGACCTGGATGGAATCATGTGATACCTCCTTAACCAATAGGAAAGTCCCACCCAGTTAATGACCTGAATGGAATCATGTGATACCTCCTTAACCAATAGGAAAGTCCCACCCAGTTGATGACCTGGATGGAATCATGTGATACCTCCTTAACCAATAGGAAAGTCCCACCCAGTTGATGACCTGGATGGAATCATGTGATACCTCCTTAACCAATAGGAAAGTCCCACCCAGTTGATGACCTGGATGGAATCATGTGATACCTCCTTAACCAATAGGAAAGTCCCACTCAGTTGATGACCTGGATGGAATCATGTGATACCTCCTTAACCAATAGGAAAGTCCCACCCAGTTGATGACCTGGATGGAATCATGTGATACCTCCTTAACCAATAGGAAAGTCCCACCCAGTTGATGCTTTTTAATGGTGGAAACCCTCAATGTTCATGCCAAAATGTGTTCCATGTGTCTTAGAGTCCGACATCTCACTCTGTTTCTCATCTCTTCCCCAATTTAGATCAATTAGTCCTCTGTGTTTAGTTCACATAATATCATTTAAAAGTTTGCAACAAATACAACAAATGTAGACATGAATAAATACATTTCTATAGCTTCCTAAATAGTTTTTAGAATGGTAGTGGAGTACCAAAATGGAGGCGCAGTGGCTTCAAAACAGCACCCCATTCTTCTCATCTAGTGCGTATATCATTGGTACCAACCCCCTGCCCCCAAACACACATTTCTCAACTAACCCGAGCCAACCCCCTTCCCCCCTGTTCTATTACCCAGGTCTGGTATTGGAGGTCATTCCACACTCTGTGTTCTACTACCCAGGTCTGTTGTTGGACATTCCACACTCTGTGTTCTACTACCCAGGTCTGTTGTTGGACATTCCACACTCTGTGTTCTACTACCCAGGTCTGTTGTTGGACATTCCCCTCTCTGTGTTCTACTACCCAGGTCTGTTGTTGGACATTCCACACTCTGTGTTCTACTACCCAGGTCTGGTGTTGGAGGTCATTCCACACTCTGTGTTCTACTACCCAGGTCTGGTGTTGGACATTCCACTCTCTGTGTTCTACTACCCAGGTCTGGTGTTGGATATTCCACTCTCTGTGTTCTACTACCCAAGTCTGGTATTGGACATTCCACTCTCTGTGTTCTACTACCCAGGTCTGGTGTTGGAGGACATTCCACTCTCTGTGTTCTACTACCCAGGTCTGGTGTTGGATATTCCACTCTCTGTGTTCTACTACCCAGGTCTGGTGTTGGACATTCCACACTCTGTGTTCTACTACCCAGGTCTGTTGTTGGACATTCCCTCTCTGTGTTCTACTACCCAGGTCTTTTGTTGGACATTCCACACTCTGTGTTCTACTCCCCAGGTCTGTTGTTGGACATTCCCCTCTCTGTGTTCTACTACCCAGGTCTGGTGTTGGACATTCCACTCTCTGTGTTCTACTACCCAGGTCTGGTGTTGGAGGACATTCCACTCTCTGTGTTCTACTACCCAGGTCTGGTGTTGGATATTCCACTCTCTGTGTTCTACTACCCAGGTCTGGTGTTGGACATTCCACTCTCTGTGTTCTACTACCCAGGTCTGGTATTGGACATTCCACTCTCTGTGTTCTACTACCCAGGTCTGGTGTTGGAGGACATTCCACTCTCTGTGTTCTACTACCCAGGTCTGGTGTTGGACATTCCACTCTCTGTGTTCTACTACCCAGGTCTGGTGTTGGAGGACATTCCATTCTCTGTGTTCTACTACCCAGGTCTGGTATTGGACATTCCACTCTCTGTGTTCTACTACCCAGGTCTGGTGTTGGACATTCCACTCTCTGTGTTCTACTACCCAGGTCTGGTGTTGGAGGACATTCCATTCTCTGTGTTCTACTACCCAGGTCTGGTGTTGGACATTCCACTCTCTGTGTTCTACTACCCAGGTCTGGTGTTGGAGGACATTCCATTCTCTGTGTTCTACTACCCAGGTCTGGTGTTGGAGGACATTCCATTCTCTGTGTTCTACTACCCAGGTCTGGTGTTGGACATTCCACTCTCTGTGTTCTACTACCCAGGTCTGGTGTTGGAGGACATTCCATTCTCTGTGTTCTACTACCCAGGTCTGGTGTTGGAGGACATTCCATTCTCTGTGTTCTACTACCCAGGTCTGGTGTTGGAGGACATTCCATTCTCTGTGTTCTACTACCCAGGTCTGGTGTTGGACATTCCACTCTCTGTGTTCTACTACCCAGGTCTGGTGTTGGATATTCCACTCTCTGTGTTCTACTACCCAAGTCTGGTATTGGACATTCCACTCTCTGTGTTCTACTACCCAGGTCTGGTGTTGGAGGACATTCCATTCTCTGTGTTCTACTACCCAGGTCTGGTGTTGGACATACCACTCTCTGTGTTCTACTACCCAGGTCTGGTGTTGGAGGACATTCCACTCTCTGTGTTCTACTACCCAGGTCTGGTGTTGGAGGACATTCCACTCTCTGTGTTCTACTACCCAGGTCTGGTGTTGGACATACCACTCTCTGTGTTCTACTACCCAGGTCTGGTGTTGGAGGACATTCCACTCTCTGTGTTCTACTACCCAGGTCTGGTGTTGGAGGACATTCCACTCTCTGTGTTCTACTACCCAGGTCTGGTGTTGGAGGACATTCCACTCTCTGTGTTCTACTACCCAGGTCTGGTGTTGGACATACCATTCTCTGTGTTCTACTACCCAGGTCTGGTGTTGGAGGACATTCCATTCTCTCTGGTCTGTTTGGACATACCATTCTCTGTGTTCTACCCCAGGTCTGGTGTTGGACATACCATTCTCTGTGTTCTACTACCCAGGTCTGGTGTTGGAGGACATTCCATTCTCTGTGTTCTACTACCCAGGTCTGGTGTTGGACATTCCACTCTCTGTGTTCTACTACCCAGGTCTGGTGTTGGAGGACATTCCATTCTCTGTGTTCTACTACCCAGGTCTGGTGTTGGAGGACATTCCACTCTCTGTGTTCTACTACCCAGGTCTGGTGTTGGACATACCATTCTCTGTGTTCTACTACCCAGGTCTGGTGTTGGACATACCATTCTCTGTGTTCTACTACCCAGGTCTGGTGTTGGACATACCACTCTCTGTGTTCTACTACCCAGGTCTGGTGTTGGAGGACATTCCACTCTCTGTGTTCTACTACCCAGGTCTGGTGTTTGAGGACATTCCACTCTCTGTGTTCTACTACCCAGGTCTGGTGTTGGACATTCCATTCTCTGTGTTCTACTACCCAGGTCTGGTGTTGGAGGACATTCCATTCTCTGTGTTCTACTACCCAGGTCTGGTGTTGGACATTCCATTCTCTGTGTTCTACTACCCAGGTCTGGTGTTGGACATACCATTCTCTGTGTTCTACTACCCAGGTCTGGTGTTGGACATACCATTCTCTGTGTTCTACTACCCAGGTCTGGTGTTGGACATACCATTCTCTGTGGATCTACTGTGTGCATTTTCTGATGTTTAATCAGATCTCTTAAATCAGAGTATCTCTTCTCACATTGATCACAGCTATAAGGCTGCTCTCCAGTGTGAGTTCTCTGGTGGGATTTAAGGTTGGTTGACTGAGCAAAACTCTTCCCACATTGATAACAGCTATAAGGCTGCTCTCCTGTGTGAGTTCTCTGGTGTGATATCAGGTTATTTGACTGAGCAAAACTCTTCCCACATTGATAACAGCCATAAGTTTTCTCTCCTGTATGAATTCTCAGGTGTGATTTCAATGAATGTGATCTGGAGAAAGTCATGCCACACTGTGAGCAGCGATAAGGTTTCTCTCCTGTGTGGATTCTCTGGTGTATTTTAAGTTCTGACGAAGAGGTGCATCTCTTCCCACATTGATCACAGTTGAAAAGCTTCTCACCTGTGTGAATTCTCAGGTGTAATTTTTGTGAATCTGATCTTGAGTAACTCTTCCCACATTGATCACAGTTGAAAAGCTTCTCACCTGTGTGAATTCTCAGGTGTAATTTTAGTGAATCTGATCTTGAATAACTCTTCCCACAGTCAGAGCAGCGGAGCGGTTTCTTCCCTGTAGGTGTCCGCCGGTGTTTAATGAGGTGTTCTGATGTGGAGAGGCTCTTCTCTGCTTCCTCAGAATCAGGATGTTCTTGAGGCTCCCCGGATGATCCACGGTAGTCATGTCTCTCTCCTGTGTGAACGACAAAGTCAGACGGTCAATGGAGTGAATGATTAAATTATTTTACAAACTTTGGACAATTGTCTTCTAAGTATTTTTTTTTTTTTGGGGGGGGGGGTTCGCTTTGGTCCACCAGTCACCGTGGCAAGCAGATTGGGAGGAAAACAAACGACCATCCAAAATATTTTTTTCCAATATGACAAACCCGATAGATAAAATGAATAACACCACACTGTCCCGACAATACAATGCTGATTGGTGCAGTTCTATAGTTCTAAGTTCTTATAGTTTATAGTTCTATAGTTCTATAGTCCTGACAGATACATATCACTACACACCACACTGTCCCGACAGATACAATGCTGATTGGTGCAGTTCTATAGTTCTTATAGTTCTATAGTTCTATAGTCCTGACAGATACATATCACTACACACCACACTGTCCTGACAGATACATATCACTACACACCACACTGTCCCGACAGATACAATGCTGATTGGTGCAGTTCTATAGTTCTTATAGTTCTATAGTTCTATAGTCCTGACAGATACATATCACTACACACCACACTGTCCCGACAGATACATATCACTACACACCACACTGTCCCGACAGATACAATGCTGATTGGTATAGTTCTATAGTTCTATAGTTATATAGTTCCGACAGATACATAACACTACACACCACACTGTCCCGACAGATACATATCACTACACACCACACTGTCCTGACAGATACATATCACTACACACCACACTGTCCCGACAGATACATATCACTACACACCACACTGTCCCATATCACTACACACCACACTGACAGATACATATCACTACACACCACACTGTCCTGACAGATACAATGCTGATTGGTGCAGTTCTATAGTTCTATAGTTCTTATAGTTCTATAGTTCTATAGTCCTGACAGATACATATCACTACACACCACACTGTCCCGACAGATACATATCACTACACACCACACTGTCCCGACAGATACATATCACTACACACCACACTGTCCCGACAGATACATATCACTACACACCACACTGTCCCGACAGATACATATCACTACACACCACACTGTCCCGACAGATACATATCACTACACACCACACTGTCCTGACAGATACATATCACTACACACCACACTGTCCTGACAGATACATATCACTACACACCACACTGTCCTGACAGATACATATCACTACACACCACACTGTCCTGACAGATACATATCACTACACACCACACTGTCCCGACAGATACATATCACTACACACCACACTGTCCTGACAGATACATATCACTACACACCACACTATCCTGACAGATACAATGCTGATTGGTGCAGTTGACTTATTATTATAGTTCTACGCTGACATGTATCACAAGGAGCACATGTCCTACGTTTATAGTTAGGAGCACACAAATATATTTAGAGCACACAAATATATTTAGGAGCACATGTGATCCTACGTTTATAGTTAGGAGCACACAATATATTTAGGAGCACACAAATATATTTAGGAGCACATGTGATCCTACGTTTATAGTTAGGAGCACACAAATATATTTAGGAGCACACAAATATATTTAGGAGCACATGTGATCCTACGTTTATAGTTAGGAGCACACAAATATATTTAGGAGCACACAAATATATTTAGGAGCACATGTGATCCTACGTTTATAGTTAGGAGCACACAAATATATTTAGGAGCACATGTGATCCTACATTTATAGTTAGGAGCACACAAATATATTTAGGAGCACACAAATATATTTAGGAGCACATGTGATCCTACGTTTATAGTTAGGAGCACACAAATATATTTAGGAGCACATGTGATCCTACGTTTATAGTTAGGAGCACACAAATATATTTAGGAGCACACAAATATATTTAGGAGCACATGTGATCCTACGTTTATAGTTAGGAGCACACAAATATATTTAGGAGCACATGTGATCCTACGTTTATAGTTAGGAGCACACAAATATAGTTAGGAGCACACAAATATATTTAGGAGCACAACTAAAGTATGAGTCTTTTAATGACATGTTTTTTTGTTGGGGTGATCCAGTTTCAGTGAAGCACATTTTCCCCTCAAATAGGTGTCATTAGGATAGACCAAAATGTTCAGCTGTCCCTTTAAGGTGTGGTCCGATACCGTGGTAACAGGGTACTGGGTGTGTCTTTAACTGATAGATGAGGATGGTGATCTCTGATGTCTCTTCAATGGGAGCAAACTAACTGATATTGAATTGTAATCTCTGATGTCTCTTCAGTGGGAGCAAACTAACTAACATTGAATGATAACCTCTGTTGTCTCTTCAGTGGGAGCAAACTAACTAACATTGAAAAAGGCTGGGTATCTGTAGAAGCACTTTGTGAGATGTTATAAGTGTTTGTTTCTACATGGGCATCGTTGGTCTGAGGTTTTAGGTATCTGTAGAAGCACTTTGTGAGATGTTATAAGTGTTGGTTTCTACATGGGCATCGTTGGTCTGAGGTTTTAGGTATCTGTAGAAGCACTTTGTGAGATGTTATAAGTGTTTGTTTCTACATGGGCATCGTTGGTCTGAGGTTTTAGGTATCTGTAGAAGCACTTTGTGAGATGTTATAAGTGTTTGTTTCTACATGGGCATCGTTGCTCTGAGGTTTTAGGTATCTGTAGAAGCACTTTGTGAGATGTTATAAGTGTTTGTTTCTACATCGTTGGTCTGAGGTTTTAGGTATCTGTAGAAGCACTTTGTGAGATGTTATAAGTGTTTGTTTCTATATCAGCATCGTTGGTCTGAGGTTTTAGGTATCCGTAGAAGCACTTAGTGAGATGTTATAAGTGTTTGTTTCTACATCGTTGGTCTGAGGTTTTAGGTATCTGTAGAAGCACTTTGTGAGATGTTATAAGTGTTTGTTTATACATGGGCATCGTTGGTCTGAGGTTTTAGGTATCTGTAGAAGCACTTTGTGAGATGTTATAAGTGTTTGTTTCTACATCGTTGGTCTGAGGTTTTAGGTATCTGTAGAAGCACGTTGTGAGATGTTATAAGTGTTTGTTTCTACATCGTTGGTTTTGAGGTTTTAGGTATCTGTAGAAGCACTTTGTGAGATGTTATAAGTGTTTGTTTCTACATCAGCATCGTTGGTCTGAGGTTTTAGGTATCTGTAGAAGCACTGTGAGATGTTATAAGTGTTTGTTTCTACATGGGCATCGTTGGTCTGAGGTTTTAGGTATCTGTAGAAGCACTTTGTGAGATGTTATACGTGTTTGTTTCAAACATCGTTGGTCTGAGGTTTTAGGTATCTGTAGAAGCACTTTGTGAGATGTTATACGTGTTTGTTTCAAACATCGTTGGTCTGAGGTTTTAGGTATCTGTAGAAGCACTTTGTGAGATGTTATAAGTGTTTGTTTCTACATGGGCATCGTTGGTCTGAGGTTTTAGGTATCTGTAGAAGCACTTTGTGAGATGTTATAAGTGTTTGTTTCTACATGGGCATCGTTGGTCTGAGGTTTTAGGTATCTGTAGAAGCACTTTGTGAGATGTTATAAGTGTTTGTTTCTACATCGTTGGTCTGAGGTTTTAGGTATCTGTAGAAGCACTTTGTGAGATGTTATAAGTGTTTGTTTCTACATGGGCATCGTTGGTCTGAGGTTTTAGGTATCTGTAGAAGCACTTTGTGAGATGTTATAAGTGTTTGTTTCTACATGGGCATCGTTGCTCTGAGGTTTTAGGTATCTGTAGAAGCACTTTGTGAGATGTTATAAGTGTTTGTTTCTACATCGTTGGTCTGAGGTTTTAGGTATCTGTAGAAGCACTTTGTGAGATGTTATAAGTGTTTGTTTCTATATCAGCATCGTTGGTCTGAGGTTTTAGGTATCCGTAGAAGCACTTAGTGAGATGTTATAAGTGTTTGTTTCTACATCGTTGGTCTGAGGTTTTAGGTATCTGTAGAAGCACTTTGTGAGATGTTATAAGTGTTTGTTTCTACATGGGCATCGTTGGTCTGAGGTTTTAGGTATCTGTAGAAGCACTTTGTGAGATGTTATAAGTGTTTGTTTCTACATCGTTGGTCTGAGGTTTTAGGTATCTGTAGAAGCACGTTGTGAGATGTTATAAGTGTTTGTTTCTACATCGTTGGTCTGAGGTTTTAGGTATCTGTAGAAGCACTTTGTGAGATGTTATAAGTGTTTGTTTCTACATCAGCATCGTTGGTCTGAGGTTTTAGGTATCTGTAGAAGCACTTTGTGAGATGTTATACGTGTTTGTTTCAAACATCGTTGGTGTGAGGTTTTAGGTATCTGTAGAAGCACTTTGTGAGATGTTATAAGTGTTGGTTTCTACATGGGCATCATTGGTCTGAGGTTTTAGGTATCTGTAGAAGCACTTTGTGAGATGTTATAAGTGTTTGTTTCTACATGGGCATCGTTGGTCTGAGGTTTTAGGTATCTGTAGAAGCACTGTGAGATGTTATAAGTGTTTGTTTCTACATGGGCATCGTTGGTCTGAGGTTTTAGGTATCTGTAGAAGCACTGTGAGATGTTATAAGTGTTTGTTTCTACATGGGCATCGTTGGTCTGAGGTTTTAGGTATCTGTAGAAGCACGTTGTGAGATGTTATAAGTGTTTGTTTCTACATCGTTGGTTTTGAGGTTTTAGGTATCTGTAGAAGCACTTTGTGAGATGTTATAAGTGTTTGTTTCTACATCAGCATCGTTGGTCTGAGGTTTTAGGTATCTGTAGAAGCACTTTGTGAGATGTTATACGTGTTTGTTTCAAACATCGTTGGTCTGAGGTTTTAGGTATCTGTAGAAGCACTTTGTGAGATGTTATAAGTGTTGGTTTCTACATGGGCATCGTTGGTCTGAGGTTTTAGGTATCTGTAGAAGCACTTTGTGAGATGTTATAAGTGTTTGTTTCTACATGGGCATCGTTGGTCTGAGGTTTTAGGTATCTGTAGAAGCACTGTGAGATGTTATAAGTGTTTGTTTCTACATGGGCATCGTTGGTCTGAGGTTTTAGGTATCTGTAGAAGCACTTTGTGAGATGTTATACGTGTTTGTTTCAAACATCGTTGGTCTGAGGTTTTAGGTATCTGTAGAAGCACTTTGTGAGATGTTATACGTGTTTGTTTCAAAACATCGTTGGTCTGAGGTTTTAGGTATCTGTAGAAGCACTTTGTGAGATGTTATAAGTGTTTGTTTCTACATGGGCATCGTTGGTCTGAGGTTTTAGGTATCTGTAGAAGCACTTTGTGAGATGTTATAAGTGTTTGTTTCTACATGGGCATCGTTGGTCTGAGGTTTTAGGTATCTGTAGAAGCACTTTGTGAGATGTTATAAGTGTTTGTTTCTACATCGTTGGTCTGAGGTTTTAGGTATCTGTAGAAGCACTTTGTGAGATGTTATAAGTGTTTGTTTCTACATGGGCATCGTTGGTCTGAGGTTTTAGGTATCTGTAGAAGCACTTTGTGAGATGTTATAAGTGTTTGTTTCTACATGGGCATCGTTGCTCTGAGGTTTTAGGTATCTGTAGAAGCACTTTGTGAGATGTTATAAGTGTTTGTTTCTACATCGTTGGTCTGAGGTTTTAGGTATCTGTAGAAGCACTTTGTGAGATGTTATAAGTGTTTGTTTCTATATCAGCATCGTTGGTCTGAGGTTTTAGGTATCCGTAGAAGCACTTAGTGAGATGTTATAAGTGTTTGTTTCTACATCGTTGGTCTGAGGTTTTAGGTATCTGTAGAAGCACTTTGTGAGATGTTATAAGTGTTTGTTTCTACATGGGCATCGTTGGTCTGAGGTTTTAGGTATCTGTAGAAGCACTTTGTGAGATGTTATAAGTGTTTGTTTCTACATCGTTGGTCTGAGGTTTTAGGTATCTGTAGAAGCACGTTGTGAGATGTTATAAGTGTTTGTTTCTACATCAGCATCGTTGGTCTGAGGTTTTAGGTATCTGTAGAAGCACTTTGTGAGATGTTATACGTGTTTGTTTCAAACATCGTTGGTCTGAGGTTTTAGGTATCTGTAGAAGCACTTTGTGAGATGTTATAAGTGTTGGTTTCTACATGGGCATCATTGGTCTGAGGTTTTAGGTATCTGTAGAAGCACTTTGTGAGATGTTATAAGTGTTTGTTTCCACATGGGCATCGTTGGTCTGAGGTTTTAGGTATCTGTAGAAGCACTTTGTGAGATGTTATAAGTGTTTGTTTCTACATCGTTGGTCTGAGGTTTTAGGTATCTGTAGAAGCACTTTGTGAGATGTTATAAGTGTTTGTTTCTACATGGGCATCGTTGGTCTGAGGTTTTAGGTATCTGTAGAAGCACTTTGTGAGATGTTATAAGTGTTTGTTTCTACATCGTTGGTCTGAGGTTTTAGGTATCTGTAGAAGCACGTTGTGAGATGTTATAAGTGTTTGTTTCTACATCGTTGGTCTGAGGTTTTAGGTATCTGTAGAAGCACTTTGTGAGATGTTATAAGTGTTTGTTTCTACATCAGCATCGTTGGTCTGAGGTTTTAGGTATCTGTAGAAGCACTTTGTGAGATGTTATACGTGTTTGTTTCAAACATCGTTGGTCTGAGGTTTTAGGTATCTGTAGAAGCACTTTGTGAGATGTTATAAGTGTTGGTTTCTACATGGGCATCGTTGGTCTGAGGTTTTAGGTATCTGTAGAAGCACTTTGTGAGATGTTATAAGTGTTTGTTTCTACATGGGCATCGTTGGTCTGAGGTTTTAGGTATCTGTAGAAGCACTGTGAGATGTTATAAGTGTTTGTTTCTACATGGGCATCGTTGGTCTGAGGTTTTAGGTATCTGTAGAAGCACTTTGTGAGATGTTATACGTGTTTGTTTCAAACATCGTTGGTCTGAGGTTTTAGGTATCTGTAGAAGCACTTTGTGAGATGTTATACGTGTTTGTTTCAAACATCGTTGATCTGAGGTTTTAGGTATCTGTAGATGCACTTTGTGAGATGTTATAAGTGTTTGTTTCTACATCAGCATCGTTGGTCTGAGGTTTTAGGTATCTGTAGAAGCACTTTGTGAGATGTTATACGTGTTTGTTTCAAACATCGTTGGTCTGAGGTTTTAGGTATCTGTAGAAGCACTTTGTGAGATGTTATAAGTGTTGGTTTCTACATGGGCATCATTGGTCTGAGGTTTTAGGTATCTGTAGAAGCACTTTGTGAGATGTTATAAGTGTTTGTTTCTACATGGGCATCGTTGGTCTGAGGTTTTAGGTATCTGTAGAAGCACTGTGAGATGTTATAAGTGTTTGTTTCTACATGGGCATCGTTGGTCTGAGGTTTTAGGTATCTGTAGAAGCACTTTGTGAGATGTTATACGTGTTTGTTTCAAACATCGTTGGTCTGAGGTTTTAGGTATCTGTAGAAGCACTTTGTGAGATGTTATACGTGTTTGTTTCAAACATCGTTGGTCTGAGGTTTTAGGTATCTGTAGAAGCACTTTGTGAGATGTTATAAGTGTTTGTTTCCACATGGGCATCGTTGGTCTGAGGTTTTAGGTATCTGTAGAAGCACTTTGTGAGATGTTATAAGTGTTTGTTTCTACATCGTTGGTCTGAGGTTTTAGGTATCTGTAGAAGCACTTTGTGAGATGTTATAAGTGTTTGTTTCTACATGGGCATCGTTGGTCTGAGGTTTTAGGTATCTGTAGAAGCACTTTGTGAGATGTTATAAGTGTTTGTTTCTACATCGTTGGTCTGAGGTTTTAGGTATCTGTAGAAGCACGTTGTGAGATGTTATAAGTGTTTGTTTCTACATCGTTGGTCTGAGGTTTTAGGTATCTGTAGAAGCACTTTGTGAGATGTTATAAGTGTTTGTTTCTACATCAGCATCGTTGGTCTGAGGTTTTAGGTATCTGTAGAAGCACTTTGTGAGATGTTATACGTGTTTGTTTCAAACATCGTTGGTCTGAGGTTTTAGGTATCTGTAGAAGCACTTTGTGAGATGTTATAAGTGTTGGTTTCTACATGGGCATCGTTGGTCTGAGGTTTTAGGTATCTGTAGAAGCACTTTGTGAGATGTTATAAGTGTTTGTTTCTACATGGGCATCGTTGGTCTGAGGTTTTAGGTATCTGTAGAAGCACTGTGAGATGTTATAAGTGTTTGTTTCTACATGGGCATCGTTGGTCTGAGGTTTTAGGTATCTGTAGAAGCACTTTGTGAGATGTTATACGTGTTTGTTTCAAACATCGTTGGTCTGAGGTTTTAGGTATCTGTAGAAGCACTTTGTGAGATGTTATACGTGTTTGTTTCAAACATCGTTGATCTGAGGTTTTAGGTATCTGTAGATGCACTGTGTGAGATGTTATAAGTGTTTGTTTCTACATGGGCATCGTTGGTCTGAGGTTTTAGGTATCTGTAGAAGCACTTTGTGAGATGTTATAAGTGTTTGTTTCTACATCGTTGGTCTGAGGTTTTAGGTATCTGTAGAAGCACTTTGTGAGATGTTATAAGTGTTTGTTTCTACATGGGCATCGTTGGTCTGAGGTTTTAGGTATCTGTAGAAGCACTTTGTGAGATGTTATAAGTGTTTGTTTCTACATGGGCATCATTGGTCTGGGGTTTTAGGTATCTGTAGAAGCACGTTGTGAGATGTTATACGTGTTGGTTTCTACATGGGCATCGTTGGTCTGAGGTTTTAGGTATCTGTAGAAGCACTTTGTGAGATGTTATAAGTGTTTGTTTCTACATGGGCATCGTTGGTCTGAGGTTTTAGGTATCTGTAGAAGCACTTTGTAACACTTGTTGATGTAAAAAAAATAGCTTTTTAAAATAGATGTGATTGATTGATGTCTTTAGAAAACATTACTTAGTGTATTAAAGTAGTCAATTTTTATTTTATTTTACCTTTAGTTAACCAGGCAAGTCAGTTAATTAAGAACAAATTCTTATTTTCAATGACAGCCTAGGAACAGTGGGTTAACTGCCTGTTCAGGGGCAGAACGACAGATTTGTACCTTTTCAGCTCGGGGGTTTGAACTCGCAACCTTCCGGTTACTAGTCCAACGCTCTAACTACTAGGCTACCCTGCCACCCCTACACTCTACCCTGCTTGTGACCCTTTAAAGTTGTTGCACTTTCAGTTTGTTTTGGTTGTGTTTCGGTTTGACGTTTTTTATGCTGATAGGGACTGAATGGTAAATCATGTTGTTTTTATGCTGATAGGGACTGAATGGTAAATCATGTCGTTTTTATGCTGATAGGGACTGAATGGTAAATCATGTTGTTTTTATGCTGATAGGGACTGAATGGTCAATCATGTCGTTTTTATGCTTATAGGGACTGAATGGTAAATCATGTTGTTTTTATGCTGATAGGGACTGAATGGTAAATCATGTTGTTTTTATGCTGATAGGGACTGAATGGTCAATCATGTCGTTTTTATGCTGATAGGGACTGAATGGTAAATCATGTCGTTTTTATGCTGATAGGGACTGAATGGTCAATCATGTCGTTTTTATGCTTATAGGGACTGAATGGTCAATCATGTCGTTTTTATGCTGATAGGGACTGAATGGTCAATCATGTCGTTTTTATGCTGATAGGGACTGAATGGTCAATCATGTCGTTTTTATGCTTATAGGGACTGAATGGTCAATCATGTCGTTTTTATGCTTATAGGGACTGAATGGTAAATCATGTCGTTTTTATGCTTATAGGGACTTTTCATGTCGTTTTTATGCTTATAGGGACTGAATGGTAAATCATGTCTGTTTTTATGCTTTTTATGCTTATAGGGACTGAATGGTCAATCATGTCGTTTTTATGCTGATAGGGACTGAATGGTAAATCATGTCGTTTTTATGCTGATAGGGACTGAATGGTACATCAAGTCGTTTTTATGCTGATAGGGACTGAATGGTCAATCATGTTGTGTCATTTTGGAGTCTCTTTTCTCATTGGAAGTAAAAATGGAAGCAGCACTGAACATAAATCTAATCACGACATGTAAAGTGTTAATGCCGTGTTCCATGTGACTATAATGTAAAGTGTTAGTGCCGTGTTCCATGAGACTATAATGTAAAGTGTTAGTGCCGTGTTCCATGAGACTATAATGTAAAGTGTTAGTGCCGTGTTCCATGAGACTATAATGTAAAGTGTTAGTGCCGTGTTCCATGAGACTATAATGTAAAGTGTTAGTGCCGTGTTCCATGAGACTATAATGTAAAGTGTTAGTGCCGTGTTCCATGAGACTATAATGTAAAGTGTTAATGAGACTATAATGTAAAGTGTTAGTGCGTGTTCCATGAGACTATAATGTAAAGTGTTAGTGCCGTGTTCCATGAGACTATAATGTAAAGTGTTAGTGCCGTGTTCCATGAGACTATAATGTAAAGTGTTAGTGCCGTGTTCCATGAGACTATAATGTAAAGTGTTAATGCCGTGTTCCATGAGACTATAATGTAAAGTGTTAATGCCGTGTTCCATGAGACTATAATGTAAAGTGTTAATGCCGTGTTCCATGAGACTATAATGTAAAGTGTTAATGCCGTGTTCCATGAGACTATAATGTAAAGTGTTAATGCCGTGTTCCATGAGACTATAATGTAAAGTGTTAATGCCGTGTTCCATGAGACTATAATGTAAAGTGTTAATGCCGTGTTCCATGAGACTATAATGTAAAGTGTTAATGCCGTGTTCCATGAGACTATAATGTAAAGTGTTAGTGCCGTGTTCCATGAGACTATAATGTAAAGTGTTAGTGCCGTGTTCCATGAGACTATAATGTAAAGTGTTAATGCCGTGTTCCATGAGACTATAATGTAAAGTGTTAGTGCCGTGTTCCATGAGACTATAATGTAAAGTGTTAGTGCCGTGTTCCATGAGACTATAATGTAAAGTGTTAATGCCGTGTTCCATGAGACTATAATGTAAAGTGTTAGTGCCGTGTTCCATGAGACTATAATGTAAAGTGTTAATGCCGTGTTCCATGAGACTATAATGTAAAGTGTTAGTGCCGTGTTCCATGAGACTATAATGTAAAGTGTTAGTGCCGTGTTCCATGAGACTATAATGTAAAGTGTTAATGCCGTGTTCCATGAGACTATAATGTAAAGTGTTAATGCCGTGTTCCATGAGACTATAATGTAAAGTGTTAATGCCGTGTTCCATGAGACTATAATGTAAAGTGTTAATGCCGTGTTCCATGAGACTATAATGTAAAGTGTTAATGCCGTGTTCCATGAGACTATAATGTAAAGTGTTAATGCCGTTCCATGAGACTTAATGTAAAGTGTTAATGCCCATGAGACTATAATGTAAAGTGTTACTGTTCCATGAGACTATAATGTAAAGTGTTAATGTGTTTCCATGAGACTATAATGTAAAGTGTTAGTGCCGTGTTCCATGAGACTATAATGTAAAGTGTTAATGCCGTGCCATGTGTTCCATGAGACTATAATGTAAAGTGTTAGTGCCGTGTTCCATGAGACTATAATGTAAAGTGTTAATGCCGAGACTGTTCCATGAGACTATAATGTAAAGTGTTAGTGCCGTGTTCCATGAGACTATAATGTAAAGTGTTAGTGCCGTGTTCCATGAGACTATAATGTAAAGTGTTAGCCGTGTTCCATGAGACTATAATGTTCCATGAGACTATAATGTAAAGTGTTAATGCCGTGTTCCATGAGACTATAATGTAAAGTGTTAGTGCCGTGTTCCATGAGACTATAATGTAAAGTGTTAGTGCCGTGTTCCATGAGACTATAATGTAAAGTGTTAGTGCCGTGTTCCATGAGACTATAATGAGACTATGAGACTATAATGTAAAGTGTTAGTGCCGTGTTCCATGAGACTATAATGTAAAGTGTTAGTGCCGTGTTCCATGAGACTATAATGTAAAGTGTTAATGCCGTGTTCCATGAGACTATAATGTAAAGTGTTAATGCCGTGTTCCATGAGACTATAATGTAAAGTGTTAGTGCCGTGTTCCATGAGACTATAATGTTCCCATGAGACTATAATGTAAAGTGTTAATGCCGTGTTCCATGAGACTATAATGTAAAGTGTTAGTGCCGTGTTCCATGAGACTATAATGTAAAGTGTTAGTGCCGTGTTCCATGAGACTATAATGTAAAGTGTTAGTGCCGTGTTCCATGAGACTATAATGTAAAGTGTTAGTGCCATGAGACTGTTTAATGCCATGAGACTATAATGTAAAGTGTTAGTGCCGTGTTCCATGAGACTATAATGTAAAGTGTTAGTGCCGTGTTCCATGAGACTATAATGTAAAGTGTTAGTGCCGTGTTCCATGAGACTATAATGTAAAGTGTTAGTGCCGTGTTCCATGAGACTATAATGTAAAGTGTTAGTGCCGTGTTCCATGAGACTATAATGTAAAGTGTTAATGCCGTGTTCCATGAGACTGTAAAGTCCATGAGACTATAATGTAAAGTGTTAATGCCGTGTTCCATGAGACTATAATGTAAAGTGTTAGTGCCGTGTTCCATGAGACTATAATGTAAAGTGTTAGTGCCGTGTTCCATGAGACTATAATGTAAAGTGTTAGTGCCGTGTTCCATGAGACTATAATGTAAAGTGTTAGTGCCGTGTTCCATGAGACTATAATGTAAAGTGTTAGTGCCGTGTTCCATGAGACTATAATGTAAAGTGTTGAGACTATAATGTAAAGTGTTAATGCCGTGTTCCATGAGACTATAATGTAAAGTGTTAGTGTGTTATGAGACTATAATGTAAAGTGTTAATGCCGTGTTCCATGAGACTATAATGTAAAGTGTTAGTGTTCCATGAGACTGTTGTTAATGCCATGAGACTATAATGTAAAGTGTTAGTGCCGTGTTCCATGAGACTATAATGTAAAGTGTTAATGCCGTGTTCCATGAGACTATAATGTAAAGTGTTAGTGCCGTGTTCCATGAGACTATAATGTAAAGTGTTAGTGCCGTGTTCCATGAGACTATAATGTAAAGTGTTAGTGCCGTGTTCCATGAGACTATAATGTAAAGTGTTAGTGCCGTGTTCCATGAGACTATAATGTAAAGTGTTAGTGCCGTGTTCCATGAGACTATAATGTAAAGTGTTAGTGCCGTGTTCCATGAGACTATAATGTAAAGTGTTAGTGCCGTGTTCCATGAGACTATAATGTAAAGTGTTAGTGCCGTGTTCCATGAGACTATAATGTAAAGTGTTAGTGCCGTGTTCCATGAGACTATAATGTAAAGTGTTAGTGCCGTGTTCCATGAGACTATAATGTAAAGTGTTAATGCCGTGTTCCATGAGACTATAATGTAAAGTGTTAGTGTTAATTCCGTGTTCCATGAGACTATAATGTAAAGTGTTAGTGCCATGAGACTATAATGTAAAGTGTTAATGCCGTGTTCCATGAGACTATAATGTTGTTAGTGCCGTGTTCCATGAGACTATAATGTAAAGTGTTAGTGCCGTGTTCCATGAGACTATAATGTAAAGTGTTAGTGCCGTGTTCCATGAGACTATAATGTAAAGTGTTAGTGCCGTGTTCCATGAGACTATAATGTAAAGTGTTAGTGCCGTGTTCCATGAGACTATAATGTAAAGTGTTAGTGCCGTGTTCCATGAGACTATAATGTAAAGACTATGTTAATGCCGTGTTCCATGAGACTATAATGTAAAGTGTTAGTGCCGTGTTCCATGAGACTATAATGTAAAGTGTTAGTGCCGTGTTCCATGAGACTATAATGTAAAGTGTTAATGCCGTGTTCCATGAGACTATAATGTAAAGTGTTAGTGCCGTGTTCCATGAGACTATAATGACTATAACTATAATGTAAAGTGTTAGTGCCGTGTTCCATGAGACTATAATGTAAAGTGTTAGTGCCGTGTTCCATGAGACTATAATGTAAAGTGTTAATGCCGTGTTCCATGAGACTATAATGTAAAGTGTTAGTGCCGTGTTCCATGAGACTATAATGTAAAGTGTTAGTGCCGTGTTCCATGAGACTATAATGTAAAGTGTTAATGTGAGACCGTGTTCCATGAGACTATAATGTAAAGTGTTAGTGCCGTGTTCCATGAGACTATAATGTAAAGTGTTAATGCCGTGTTCCATGAGACTATAATGTAAAGTGTTAATGCCGTGTTCCATGAGACTATAATGACTATAATGTAAAGTGTTAATGAGACCGTGTTCCATGAGACTATAATGTAAAGTGTTAGTGCCGTGTTCCATGAGACTATAATGTAAAGTGTTAATGCCGTGTTCCATGAGACTATAATGTAAAGTGTTAGTGCCGTGTTCCATGAGACTATAATGTAGTGTTACTATAATGTAAAGTGTTAATGCCGTGTTCCATGAGACTATAATGTAAAGTGTTAGTGCCGTGTTCCATGAGACTATAATGTAAAGTGTTAATGCCGTGTTCCATGAGACTATAATGTAAAGTGTTAATGCCGTGTTCCATGAGACTATAATGTAAAGTGTTGTTAGTGCCGTGTTCCATGAGACTATAATGTAAAGTGTTAGTGCCGTGTTCCATGAGACTATAATGTAAAGTGTTAGTGCCGTGTTCCATGAGACTATAATGTAAAGTGTTAGTGCCGTGTTCCATGAGACTATAATGTTAATGAGACTGTTAGTGCCGTGTTCCATGAGACTATAATGTAAAGTGTTAGTGCCGTGTTCCATGAGACTATAATGTAAAGTGTTAGTGCCGTGTTCCATGAGACTATAATGTAAAGTGTTAATGCCGTGTTCCATGAGACTATAATGTAAAGTGTTAGTGCCGTGTTCCATGAGACTATAATGTAAAGTGTTAGTGCCGTGTTCCAAGACTATAATGTGTGTTAGTGCCGTGTTCCATGAGACTATAATGTAAAGTGTTAGTGCCGTGTTCCATGAGACTATAATGTAAAGTGTTAATGCCGTGTTCCATGAGACTATAATGTAAAGTGTTAGTGCCGTGTTCCATGAAACTATAATGTAAAGTGTTAATGCCGTGTTCCATGAGACTATAATGTAAAGTGTTAGTGCCGTGTTCCATGAGACTATAATGTAAAGTGTTAGTGCCGTGTTCCATGAGACTATAATGTAAAGTGTTAGTGCCGTGTTCCATGAGACTATAATGTAAAGTGTTAGTGCAGTGTTCCATGAGACTGTAATGTAAAGTGTTAGTGCCGTGTTCCATGAGACTATAATGTAAAGTGTTAGTGCCGTGTTTCATGAGACTATAATGTAAAGTGTTAGTGCCGTGTTCCATGAGACTATAATGTAAAGTGTTAGTGCCGTGTTCCATGAGACTATAATGTAAAGTGTTAGTGCCGTGTTCCATGAGACTATAATGTAAAGTGTTAGTGCCGTGTTCCATGAGACTATAATGTAAAGTGTTAGTGCCGTGTTCCATGAGACTATAATGTAAAGTGTTAGTGCCGTGTTCCATGAGACTATAATGTAAAGTGTTAGTGCCGTGTTCCATGAGACTATAATGTAAAGTGTTAGTGCCGTGTTCCATGAGACTATAATGTAAAGTGTTAGTGCCGTGTTCCATGAGACTATAATGTAAAGTGTTAGTGCCGTGTTCCATGAGACTATAATGTAAAGTGTTAGTGCCGTGTTCCATGAGACTATAATGTAAAGTGTTAGTGCCGTGTTCCATGAGACTATAACGTAAAGTGTTAGTGCCGTGTTCCATGAGACTGTAATGTACAGTGTTAGTGCCGTGTTCCATGAGACTATAATGTACAGTGTTAGTGCCGTGTTCCATGAGACTATAATGTAAAGTGTTAATGCCGTGTTCCATGAGACTATAATGTAAAGTGTTAGTGCCGTGTTCCATGAGACTATAATGTAAAGTGTTAGTGCCGTGTTCCATGAGACTATAATGTAAAGTGTTAATGCCGTGTTCCATGAGACTATAATGTAAAGTGTTAGTGCCGTGTTCCATGAGACTATAATGTAAAGTGTTAATGCCGTGTTCCATGAGACTATAATGTAAAGTGTTAATGCCGTGTTCCATGAGACTATAATGTAAAGTGTTAATGCCGTGTTCCATGAGACTATAATGTAAAGTGTTAGTGCCGTGTTCCATGAGACTATAATGTAAAGTGTTAGTGCCGTGTTCCATGAGACTATAATGTAAAGTGTTAGTGCCGTGTTCCATGAGACTATAATGTAAAGTGTTAGTGCCCATGAGACTATAATTAAAGTGTTAGTGCCCATGAGACTATAATGTAAAGTGTTAGTGCCGTGTTCCATGAGACTATAATGTAAAGTGTTAGTGCCGTGTTCCATGAGACTATAATGTAAAGTGTTAGTGCCGTGTTCCATGAGACTATAATGTAAAGTGTTAATGCCGTGTTCCATGAGACTATAATGTAAAGTGTTAATGCCGTGTTCCATGAGACTATAATGTAAAGTGTTAGTGCCGTGTTCCATGAGACTATAATGTAAAGTGTTAGTGCCGTGTTCCATGAGACTATAATGTAAAGTGTTAATGCCGTGTTCCATGAGACTATAATGTAAAGTGTTAGTGCCGTGTTCCATGAGACTATAATGTAAAGTGTTAATGCCGTGTTCCATGAAACTATAATGTAAAGTGTTAGTGCCGTGTTCCATGAGACTATAATGTAAAGTGTTAGTGCCGTATGAAACTATAATGTAAAGTGTTAGTGCCGTGTTCCATGAGACTATAATGTAAAGTGTTAATGCCGTGTTCCATGAGACTATAATGTAAAGTGTTAGTGCCGTGTTCCATGAGACTATAATGTAAAGTGTTAGTGCCGTGTTCCATGAGACTATAATGTAAAGTGTTAGTGCCGTGTTCCATGAGACTATAATGTAAAGTGTTAGTGCCGTGTTCCATGAGACTATAATGTAAAGTGTTAGTGCCGTGTTCCATGAGACTATAATGTAAAGTGTTAGTGCCGTGTTCCATGAGACTATAATGTAAAGTGTTAGTGCCGTGTTCCATGAGACTATAATGTAAAGTGTTAGTGCCGTGTTCCATGAGACTATAATGTAAAGTGTTAGTGCCGTGTTCCATGAGACTATAATGTAAAGTGTTAGTGCCGTGTTCCATGAGACTATAATGTAAAGTGTTAGTGCCGTGTTCCATGAGACTATAATGTAAAGTGTTAGTGCCGTGTTCCATGAGACTATAATGTAAAGACTGTTCCATGAGATATAATGTAAAGTGTTAATGCCGTGTTCCATGAGACTATAATGTAAAGTGTTAGTGCCGTGTTCCATGAGACTATAATGTAAAGTGTTAGTGCCGTGTTCCATGAGACTATAATGTAAAGTGTTAGTGCCGTGTTCCATGAGACTATAATGTAAAGTGTTAGTGCCGTGTTCCATGAGACTATAATGTAAAGTGTTAATGCCGTGTTCCATGAGACTATAATGTAAAGTGTTAGTGCCGTGTTCCATGAGACTATAATGTAAAGTGTTAGTGCCGTGTTCCATGAGACTATAATGTAAAGTGTTAATGCCGTGTTCCATGAGACTATAATGTAAAGTGTTAATGCCGTGTTCCATGAGACTATAATGTAAAGTGTTAGTGCCGTGTTCCATGAGACTATAATGTAAAGTGTTAGTGCCGTGTTCCATGAGACTATAATGTAAAGTGTTAATGCCGTGTTCCATGAGACTATAATGTAAAGTGTTAGTGCCGTGTTCCATGAGACTATAATGTAAAGTGTTAATGCCGTGTTCCATGAGACTATAATGTAAAGTGTTAGTGCCGTGTTCCATGAGACTATAATGTAAAGTGTTAGTGCCGTGTTCCATGAGACTATAATGTAAAGTGTTAGTGCCGTGTTCCATGAGACTATAATGTAAAGTGTTAGTGCCGTGTTCCATGAGACTATAATGTAAAGTGTTAGTGCCGTGTTCCATGAGACTATAATGTAAAGTGTTAGTGCCGTGTTCCATGAGACTATAATGTAAAGTGTTAGTGCCGTGTTCCATGAGACTATAATGTAAAGTGTTAGTGCCGTGTTCCATGAGACTATAATGTAAAGTGTTAGTGCCGTGTTCCATGAGACTATAATGTAAAGTGTTAGTGCCGTGTTCCATGAGACTATAATGTAAAGTGTTATGAGACTATAATGCCGTGCCGTGTTCCATGAGACTATAATGTAAAGTGTTAGTGCCGTGTTCCATGAGACTATAATGTAAAGTGTTAGTGCCGTGTTCCATGAGACTATAATGTAAAGTGTTAGTGCCGTGTTCCATGAGACTATAATGTAAAGTGTTAGTGCCGTGTTCCATGAGACTATAATGTAAAGTGTTAGTGCCGTGTTCCATGAGACTATAATGTAAAGTGTTAGTGCCGTGTTCCATGAGACTATAATGTAAAGTGTTAGTGCCGTGTTCCATGAGACTATAATGTAAAGTGTTAGTGCCGTGTTCCATGAGACTATAATAAAGTGTTAGTGCCGTGTTCCATGAGACTATAATGTAAAGTGTTAGTGCCGTGTTCCATGAGACTATAATGTAAAGTGTTAGTGCCGTGTTCCATGAGACTATAATGTAAAGTGTTAGTGCCGTGTTCCATGAGACTATAATGTAAAGTGTTAGTGCCGTGTTCCATGAGACTATAATGTAAAGTGTTAATGCCGTGTTCCATGAGACTATAATGTAAAGTGTTAGTGCCGTGTTCCATGAGACTATAATGTAAAGTGTTAATGCCGTGTTCCATGAGACTATAATGTAAAGTGTTAGTGCCGTGTTCCATGAGACTATAATGTAAAGACTATAATGTAAAGTGTTAATGCCGTGTTCCATGAGACTATAATGTAAAGTGTTAGTGCCGTGTTCCATGAGACTATAATGTAAAGTGTTAGTGCCGTGTTCCATGAGACTATAATGTAAAGTGTTAGTGCCGTGTTCCATGAGACTATAATGTAAAGTGTTAGTGCCGTGTTCCATGAGACTATAATGTAAAGTGTTAGTGCCGTGTTCCATGAGACTATAATGTAAAGTGTTAGTGCCGTGTTCCATGAGACTATAATGTAAAGTGATAGTGCCGTGTTCCATGAGACTATAATGTAAAGTGTTAATGCCGTGTTCCATGAGACTATAACGTAAAGTGTTAATGCCGTGTTCCATGAGACTATAATGTAAAGTGTTAGTGCCGTGTTCCATGAGACTATAACGTAAAGTGTTAGTGCCGTGTTCCATGAGACTATAATGTAAAGTGTTAATGCCGTGTTCCATGAGACTATAATGTAAAGTGTTAGTGCCGTGTTCCATGAAACTATAATGTAAAGTGTTAATGCCGTGTTCCATGAAACTATAATGTAAAGTGTTAGTGCCGTGTTCCATGAGACTATAATGTACAGTGTTAGTGCCGTGTTCCATGAAACTATAATGTAAAGTGTTAGTGCCGTGTTCCATGAGACTATAACGTAAAGTGTTAGTGCCGTGTTCCATGAGACTATAATGTACAGTGTTAGTGCCGTGTTCCATGAGACTATAATGTAAAGTGTTAGTGCCGTGTTCCATGAGACTATAACGTAAAGTGTTAGTGCCGTGTTCCATGAGACTATAATGTAAAGTGTTAGTGCCGTGTTCCATGAGACTATAATGTAAAGTGTTAGTGCCGTGTTCCATGAGACTATAATGTAAAGTGTTAGTGCCGTGTTCCATGAGACTATAACGTAAAGTGTTAGTGCCGTGTTCCATGAGACTATAATGTAAAGTGTTAGTGCCGTGTTCCATGAGACTATAATGTAAAGTGTTAGTGCCGTGTTCCATGAAACTATAATGTAAAGTGTTAGTGCCGTGTTCCATGAAACTATAATGTAAAGTGTTAGTGCCGTGTTCCATGAAACTATAATGTAAAGTGTTAGTGCCGTGTTCCATGAGACTATAATGTAAAGTGTTAGTGCCGTGTTCCATGAAACTATAATGTAAAGTGTTAGTGCCGTGTTCCATGAAACTATAATGTAAAGTGTTAGTGCCGTGTTCCATGAGACTATAACGTAAAGTGTTAGTGCCGTGTTCCATGAGACTGTAATGTACAGTGTTAGTGCCGTGTTCCATGAGACTATAATGTAAAGTGTTAGTGCCGTGTTCCATGACACTATAACGTAAAGTGTTAGTGCCGTGTTCCATGAGACTATAACGTAAAGTGTTAGTGCCGTGTTCCATGAGACTATAATGTAAAGTGTTAGTGCCGTGTTCCATGAGACTATAATGTAAAGTGTTAGTGCCGTGTTCCATGAGACTATAACGTAAAGTGTTAGTGCCGTGTTCCATGAGACTATAATGTAAAGTGTTAGTGCCGTGTTCCAAAACTATAATGTAAAGTGTTAGTGCCGTGTTCCATGAGACTATAATGTAAAGTGTTAGTGCCGTGTTCCATGAGACTATAATGTAAAGTGTTAGTGCCGTGTTCCATGAAACTATAATGTAAAGTGTTAGTGCCGTGTTCCATGAGACTATAATGTAAAGTGTTAGTGCCGTGTTCCATGAGACTATAATGTAAAGTGTTAGTGCCGTGTTCCATGAGACTATAATGTAAAGTGTTAGTGCCGTGTTCCATGACACTATAACGTAAAGTGTTAGTGCCGTGTTCCATGAGACTATAACGTAAAGTGTTAGTGCCGTGTTCCATGAGACTATAATGTACAGTGTTAGTGCCATGAGACTATAATGTAAAGTGTTAGTGCCGTGAGACTTAACCATGAGACTATAATGTAAAGTGTTAGTGCCGTGTTCCATGAGACTATAATGTAAAGTGTTAGTGCTATGTTCCATGTAGACTATAATGTAAAGTTTAGTGCCGTGTTCCATGAGACTATCATGTAAAGACTATAATGTAAAGTGTTAGTGCCGTGTTCCATGAGACTATAATAAGAGGCCGGTGAGATTTTCCATACGCACAAAAGAAAAAGCTTATTTCTCTCAAATTTGTTTACATCCTTGTTAGTGAGCATTCCCTCTTTTTCCAAGATAATCCATCAACCTGACAGGTGTGGCATTTCAAGAAGCTGATTTAACAGCATGATCATTACACCTTGTGCTGGGCCACTCTAAAATTAGCAGTTTTGCCACATCAACACAATGTCACAGATGTTTCAAGTTTTGAGGAGCGGCAATTGTCATGTTGATGGCAGGAATGTCCACCAGAGCTGTTACCAGATAATTGAATGTTCATTTCTCTATGATAAGCCACCTTCAATGCTGTTTTAGAGAATTTGGCCTCACAACCTCAAACCACATCTTTGGCGTCAGGTGGGTGAGTGGTTTGTTGATGTCAACGTTGTGAACAGAATGCCCTATGGTGGCGGTGGGGTTATGGTATGGTGTTATTATGGTATGGTGTTATTATGGTATTATGGTATGGTGTTATTATGGTATGGTGTTATTATGGTATGGTGTTATTATGGTATGGTGTTATGTTATTATGGTATGGTGTTATTATGTTATTATGGTATGGTGTTATTATGGTGACGGTGTTATTATGGTATGGTGTTATTATGTTATTATGGTATGGTGTTATTATGGTATGGTGTTATTATGTTATTATGGTATGGTGTTATTATGGTATTATGGTATGGTGTTATTATGGTATGGTGTTATTATGTTATTATGGTATGGTGTTATTATGTTATTATGGTATGGTGTTATTATGGTATGGTGTTATTATGTTATTATGGTATGGTGTTATTATGGTATTATGGTATGGTGTTATTATGTTATTATGGTATGGTGTTATTATGGTATGGTGTTATTATGGTATTATGGTATGGTGTTATTATGGTATGGTGTTATTATGTTATTATGGTATGGTGTTATTATGGTATGGTGTTATTATGGTATTATGGTATGGTGTTATTATGTTATTATGGTGTGGTGTTATTATGTTATTATGGTATGGTGTTATTATGGTATGGTGTTATTATGGTATTATGGTATGGTGTTATTATGGTATGGTGTTATTATGGTATTATGGTATGGTGTTATTATGTTATTATGGTGTGGTGTTATTATGTTATTATGGTGTGGTGTTATTATGGTATGGTGTTATTATGGTATGGTGTTATGGTGTTATTATGTTATTATGGTGTGGTGTTATTATGTTATTATGGTATGGTGTTATTATGGTATGGTGTTATTATGGTATGGTGTTATTATGGTATATTATGGTATGGTGTTATTATGGTATGGTGTTATTATGTTATTATGGTATGGTGTTATTATGGTATTATGGTATGGTGTTATTATGGTATGGTGTTATTATGGTATTATGGTATGGTGTTATTATGGTATGGTGTTATTATGGTATTATGGTATGGTGTTATTATGGTATGGTGTTATTATGGTATGGTGTTATTATGATATTATGGTATGGTGTTATTATGGTATGGTGTTATTATGTTATTATGGTGTGGTGTTATTATGTTATTATGGTATGGTGTTATTATGGTATTATGGTATGGTGTTATTATGGTATTATGGTATGGTGTTATGGTATTATGGTATGGTGTTATTATATTATTATGGTATGGTGTTATTATGGTATTATGGTATGGTGTTATTATGGTATGGTGTTATTATGGTATGGTGTTATTATGTTATTATGGTATGGTGTTATTATGGTATTATGGTATGGTGTTATTATGGTATGGTGTTATTATGGTATGGTGGTATTATGGTATTATGGTATGGTGTTATTATGGTATTATGGTATGGTGTTATTATGGTATGGTGTTATTATGTTATTATGGTATGGTGTTATTATGGTATTATGGTATGGTGTTATTATGGTATGGTGTTATTATGGTATGGTGTTATTATGGTATTATGGTATGGTGTTATTATGGTATGGTGTTATGTTATTATGGTATGGTGTTATGGTATGGTATGGTTATTATGGTATGGTGTTATTATGGTATTATGGTATGGTGTTATTATGGTATTATGGTATTATGGTATGGGCAGGCATAAGCTACGGACAACTGACACAATTGCATTTTATCGATGGCAATTTAAATGCACAAAAATACTGTAACGAGATCACGAGGTCCATTGTTAGGCTTCTTTTTTAAAGGTATCTGTGACCAATAGATGCATATCTGTATTCCCAGTCATGTGAAATTCATAGATTAGGACCTAATTCATTTATATCAATTGACTGAAACTGTTGCATTTTACATTTATATTTTTGTTTAGTATAAATAACGTTCACTTCCAGCTAGCTACTAATTCCGTTGCAGAAGAGGGGACAGTGGACGGTCCTCGGCCTTGCTGTAGCTACCGTTAGCTGTGCTCCGTGGTGATGGCACCATACTGCGATGCTGCATTCAACTGCACCGGTGAAACATTCAATGTTAGTAGCTACCGTTAGTTGTGCTCCGTGGTGATGGCACCATACTGCAATGCTGCATTCAACTGCACTGGTGAAACATTAACTGTTAGTAGCTACCGTTAGCTGTGCTCCGTGGTGATGGCACCATACTGCAATGCTGCATTCAACTGCACTGGTGAAACATTAACTGTTAGTAGCTACCGTTAGCTGTGCTCCGTGGTGATGGCACCATACTGCAATGCTGCATTCAACTGCACCGTGAAACATTAACTGTTAGTAGCTACCGTTAGCTGTGCTCCGTGGTGATGGCACCATACTGCGATGCTGCATTCAACTGCACTGGTGAAACATGAACTGTTAGTAGCTACCGTTAGCTGTGCTCCGTGGTGATGGCACCATACTGCGATGCTGCATTCAACTGCACCGGTGAAACATTAACTGTTAGTAGCTACCGTTAGCTGTGCTCCGTGGTGATGGCACCATACTGCGATGCTGCATTCAACTGCACCGGTGAAACATTAACTGTTAGTAGCTACCGTTAGCTGTGCTCCGTGGTGATGGCACCATACTGCGATGCTGCATTCAACTGCACCGGTGAAACATTAAATGTTACAACAACCCGTAGCTACCGTTAGCTGTGCTCCGTGGTGATGGCACCATACTGCGATGCTGCATTCAACTGCACCGTGAAACATTAACTGTTAGTAGCTACCGTTAGCTGTGCTCCGTGGTGATGGCACCATACTGCGATGCTGCATTCAACTGCACCGTGAAACATGCAGTGCAAAAAAATATAATAATAATAATAATAAATTCAAGTTTAAGTGTCACAGCAACCCGTAGCTAAGTTTTTTTGTTATTTGGAATTATTAAATACTTTTTGATTAGGGTTGCGGGGCATATTATGCACATCTGCAAGCATTGCAGCAAAGGACAGATTCTAGGAAATGTATCTCTTTTGTTTTAATATGTTAAAAGGCTGTATACAGAATCCTATGTACATGCGTGGGCATTACAAAGGGCCATTATGTTTTCTAATAAATCAGTTTGGACCAGTTATTTGAACGGTTCACTGTTATAACAAACATAATAGGCTATGATAAATATTATAATATATAATATGGCTTAGTTGTTTTATCAATATGTCCTGTCTGCTGATTATATTGAACGGTTCACTGTTATAACAAACATAATAGGCTTTGACTGGCAAATTAGTTGTTTTATCAATATGTCCTGTCTGCTGATTGACATCGTTGCCTTAAAAACATCTCGGTGACAGGGGGGCAGTATTGAGTAGCTTGGATGAATAAGGTGCCCAGAGTAAACTACCTGCTACTCAGTCCTGATGCTAATATATGCATATTATTAGTAGTATTTGGATAGAAAACACTCTGAAGTTTATAAATCAGTTTGAATGATGTCTGTGAGTATAACAAAACTCATATGGCAGGTGAAACCCTGAGAAAAATCCAATCAGGAAGTGGGAAATCTGAGGCTTGTATTTATTTTATTTTTTAACTCAGCCTCTATTGCAGATACATTATTGGTTATATTATTATTATTGATATTGGTTATATTGAGGTCACGACAGAGTTTTGTTCCACGTTTTCTACAGACAATGGAATTCTCTGTTTGGAACATTATTGAACATTTATGATAAAACATCCTAAAGATTGATTCTATACTTAGTTTGAAATGTTTCTACGACCTGTAATATAACTTTTGAGCTTTTCGTCTGACGTTCGGCTGGACCTGGAATGAGCGTTTGGATTTGTGTACTAAATGCCCTAACAAAAGAAGCTATTTGGACATAAATTATGGACATTATCAACAAATCAAACATTTATGGTGGAACTGTGGATTCCCAGGAGGCATTCTGATGAAGATCATCAAAGGTAAGTGAATATTTATAATATGAATAATATACTATAATATATATGTAACAATAATAATATTTATAACGCTATTTCTGACTAATGTTGACTACCCAATATGGCGGATATCTTTTGGTTGATTTGTTGCCTGAACGCTGTACCAGATTATTGCATGGTTTGCTTTTTCCGTAAGTTTGTTTGAAATCTGACACAGCGGTTGCATTAAGGAGAAGTATATCTCTAATTCCATGTATAACACTTGTATTTTTATCAACATTTATGATGAGAATTTCTGTGAGTTGATGTGACTCTCTGCACAATCACCGCATGTTTTAGAACTACTGAACGTAAAGTGCCAATGTAAAATTAGATTTAAAAAAAAGCACGTTAGTGAACAAAACGTACATGTATTGTGTAACATTGTGTAACATGAAGTCCTATGAGTGTCATCTGATGAAGATCATCAAAGGTTAGTGATACATTTGTATATCTATTTGTGCTTTTTGTGACGCCTCTTTGGCTGGAAGAATGGCTGGGGTTTTCTGTGACTAGGTGGTGACCTAACATAATCGTTTGTGGTGCTTTCGCTGTAAAGCATTTTGAAATCAGACACTGTGGCTGGATTAACAATAATTGTATCTTTAAAATGGTGTAAAATACTTGTATGCTTGAGGAATTTTAATTATGAGATTTCTGTTGTTTTTGAATTTGGCGCCCTGCACTTTCACTGGCTGTTGGTGAGGTGGGACGCTCCCGTCCCACATGTCTCCAGAGAGGTTAAAGCCACACTGTAAGATCAGCAGTGGGCCAACAATGACAAATGTAAACAATGGAACAAATGCATCACATCCAAATATCACTTGATTATCTGTAGTGCTGGAGGAATGACACACCCAGATACACACAAAGAGTTTAAAAAAAGGACTATTTAAAACTAGGAACCTGATCTCCTTTATATTCAAACTGACATACTCCATATTCACTTCATGTTTTCTAATAAAAACAAACAAATATATGTTTGAGTACACTTTGCACCATTTAATTTCATGTGATATAAACAGGTAAACACATTATCAGTCAACATAAGACAATGGGAGAACTGTGTATGTTCTCTGATGAATTGTAAGTTAATGTGAAGTGAAATATCAATATACCCACTAGGAGAAGAAATTAAGTCAATGTGATGTGACATAACAATTTACAAACTAGGTGAAGGCTTCTTCCTCCTGAGTGGATTCTCACGTGACTTTTAAGTGACCGCGATGAGGAATAGGTCTTTCCACAGTCTGAGCATTAAGTGAGGCTTTTCTCCAGTGTGGATTCAGCGTGACTTTTTAAGTGACACTGATGAAGACTAGGTCTTTCCACAGTCGACATTAAGTAGGCTTTCTCAGGCGGATTCTCATGCACTTTCTTCTTTAACTAGTGCAAACTTTTTTCCTTGGGAACACGATGAGCGTTTCTCTCTGTGTGTGTATCTCTCATTCTTTTTAGGTTCCTAACTCCATGAAACCTTCCACACTGGAGCAAGTGGAAAGGCTTTTCTCCTGAGTCTTCTTCTTTTGTATTTTCAGGTTCCTGACCATTACAAACTCCTTTCACACTGGGACAGTGATGAAGGAATCTTTATCACCTATTAATATATCTCATATGTACACTGGAAAAAAGAACTACTGGAAAAACTATTTTCACACTGGGAGCAGTGGAAAGTCTTATCACCTGTGTGTATCCTCTCATGTCTTTTCAGGCTTGCTAACAAGGAAAAACTCTTTCCACACAGAGAGCATTGGTAAGGCTTCTCCCCTGTGTGCATTCTCTCGTGTGCTTTCAGGTGCCCTAACTCTGCAAAACTCTTTCCACACTGGGAACATTGGTAAGGCTTCTCTCCTGTGTGCAATGTCCTATGCACTTTCAGGTCCCTTAACCGGGTAAAACTCTTTCCACAGTGGGAGCAGTGGTGTCGTCTTGCTGGTTTGTACGTCTCTGGTTCCTCTGAATCTGGTCTTTCTCCTGCCAAAGACAGAGTGTTTATTTAAATAGAGAGAGACCTGAATGAAACCTCCATGTGACAAAACTGACTTCCTTTGAAGTTTAATCCAAATCAGAGCCAGGTTTCCAATCATTAAATAATTTAAACAATTATTTGTTTTTAAAAACAACTGTAGAACATGGTGCTTGCATTGCCACAGG
>NC_060190.1:2074010-2121861 GCF_021184085.1 Oncorhynchus gorbuscha
TAGCAATACCTACCGTTACGCGCCCTACATAGCAATACCTACCGCAATAGCATAGCAATACCTACCGTTACGCGCCCCCTACATAGCATAGCAATACCTGTCATGCCGTTACCTACCGCATAGCAATACCTACGCGCGCGCCCTACATAGCATAGCAATACCTACCGTTACGCGCGCCCCCACATAGCATAGTAATACCTACCGTTACGCGCGCCCTACATAGCATAGTAATACCTACCGTTACGCGCGCCCTACATAGCATAGTAATACCTACCGTTACGCGCGCCCTACATAGCATAGTAATACCTACCGTTACGCGCGCCCTACATAGCATAGTAATACCTACCGTTACGCGCGCCCTACATAGCATAGTAATACCTACTATTACATAGCATAGTGTTACGCGCGCCCACATATATAGTAATACCTACTATTACACGTGTACTGCATAGTAATACCTACTACACGTACTATATACTACTATTACACGTACTATATAGTAATACCTACTATTACACGTGTACTATATAGTATAGTAAACTTGTTTTTGCAGCTTCCAATGAATTCCAAACCCAAACTTTGACCCAAACATTTTTCCTCAAAATTGTTCTAATAATGTGCAAGCTATCAAAGAAGGTGGTCACCACTCCTCCGCTAATTAGTGAAGCTCCACTCATAAAAGGATTGATCTCTGACCTCAGCAGCGATACCAACCCTAATGATGCCATTAGTGAAAAAACAGCCGAAATTGCGAACGCTCTCCGAAATCAACCATCAAACACAGGCTTTGTGACGGTTCTCTCCACTTTAGCACTTCTGTATCGCCATCAAGGTTGGCATCGGTCCAATACTACAGTGCACAAGCCGAAGCACGTGCAAGACGTGGCTAACATGAGGATGCAGGCGGAGAGACGTGGCTAACATGAGGCCGCAGGCGGAGAGACGTGGCTAACATGAGGACGCAGGCGGAGAGACGTGGCTAACATGAGGACGCAGGCGGAGCGACGTGGCTAACATGAGGACACAGGCGGAGCGACGTGGAGTGTACTGGAAGAGGTGGGGAGACATGGCTAACATGAGGGTACGCATGGCTAACATGGCGGAGCGACGTGGCTAACATGAGACGCAGGCGGAGCTACCTGTGGCTAACATGAGGACGCAGGCGGAGCGACGTGGCTAACATGAGGACGCAGGCGGGCGGTGGACGTGGCTAACATGAGGGACGCAGGCGGAGCGACGTGGCTAACATGAGGACGCAGGCGGAGCGCGTGGCTAACATGAGGACGCAGGCGGAGCGACGTGGCTAACATGAGGACACAGGCGGAGCGACGTGGCTAACATGAGGACACAGGCGGAGCGGTGGCTAACATGAGGACAGGCGGACACAGGCGGAGCGGCGTGGCTAACATGAGGACACAGGCGGAGCGACGTGGCTAACATGAGGACACAGGCGGAGCGACGTGGCTAACATGAGGACACAGGCGGAGCGGAGAGACGTGGCTAACATGAGGACACAGGCGGAGCGACGTGGCTAACATGAGGACGCAGGCGGAGAGACGTGGCTAACATGAGGACGCAGGCGGAGAGACGTGGCTAACATGAGGACGCAGGCGGAGAGACGTGGCTAACATGAGGACGCTAACAGGGCGGAGAGACGTGGCTAACATGAGGACACAGGCGGAGAGACATGGCTAACATGAGGACACAGGTGGAGAGACATGGCTAACATGAGGACACAGGTGGAGAGACATGGCTAACATGAGGACACAGGTGGAGAGACATGGCTAACATGAGAGTACAGGTGGAGAGACATGGCTAACATGAGAGTACAGGTGGAGAGACATGGCTAACATGAGGACACAGGTGGAGGTGGAGACATGGCTAACATGAGTGTACAGGTGGAGAGAGTGGGGAGACATGGCTAACATGAGGGTACAGGTGGAGAGACATGGCTAACATGAGTGTACAGGTGGAGAGAGGTGGGGAGACATGGCTAACATGAGGGTACAGGTGGAGAGACATGGCTAACATGAGAGTACAGGTGGAGAGACATGGCTAACATGAGTGTACAGGTGGAGAGAGGTGGAGAGACATGGCTAACATGAGGGTACAGGTGGAGAGAGGTGGAGAGACATGGCTAACATGAGGGTACAGGTGGAGAGACATGGCTAACATGAGGCCACAGGTGGAGAGACATGGCTAACATGAGGCCACAGGTGGAGACATGGCTAACATGAGGCCACAGGTGGAGAGACATGGCTAACATGAGGCCACAGGTGGAGAGACACGGCTAACATGAGGCCACAGGTGGAGAGACACGGCTAACATGAGGCCACAGGTGGAGAGACATAGCTAACATGAGGCCAACATGGAGGGGAACCACGTACAGGTGGAGAGACACGGCTAACATGAGGGTACAGGTGGAGAGACACGGCTAACATGAGGGTACAGGTGGAGAACACGGCTAACATGAGGGTACAGGTGGAGAGACACGGCTAACATGAGGGTACAGGTGGAGAGACACGGCTAACATGAGGGTACAGGTGGAGAACACGGCTAACATGAGGGTACAGGTGGAGAGACACGAATGAGGGTACAGGTGGAGAGACACGGCTAACATGAGGGTACAGGTGGAGAACCACGGCTAACATGAGGGTACAGGTGGAGAGACACGGCTAACATGAGGGTACAGGTGGAGAGACACGGCTAACATGAGGGTACAGGTGGAGAGACACGGCTAACATGAGGGTACAGGTGGAGAGACACGGCTAACATGAGGGTACAGGTGGAGAGACATGGCTAACATGAGGGTACAGGTGGAGAGACATGGATAACATGAGGGCACAGGTGGAGAGGACTGAGCAACTATTAAGAAAAGCAGGAAATGAAAACATTCTGCTAGCCGAGGAACTGCGTTTGAAATCTGAACAATTAAAAGTAATTGAAAATACTTATGACGATGAACGAGCACAAACTCTTCAACAAAATCGTTGTCTCCAGGAACAACTCGATTTAGCCAAAACTAAATACGATGTAGTCCACTTCAAACTAGATAAATCTGTTCGAGTTATCTACAAACAGGAGAGCTCAATTTGATAACATGCAGGCAGTTTTGTTGAACGTTACTCAGAGTAACACGGTTCTACTCAAAACGCTGCAGGCCAAAGACCATCAGTTAATGACCACAAGGACAAAGTTGGATGACAAATCAGCAGAACTCATTGAAGTCGCTGACCAAATGAATGATGAAAGAACTCAAATGATGAAGATGGAAATATTGATTTCTAAGCAGGCGGAAGGAAATCTCATCACTGAATCTCTCGCTCCACTCAAGACCTCTACCTGCAAACCATGACGGATAAGTTTGAGAACTAAAGTAGCAAATGCGTGTCCAAAATCAGTACTCTAAGTGCTCAAGTGGACTCTGCAATGCAGCAGAATACCACCCTTAGGTACCATCTGGAGGAAGTCCAGAATGGTCACGCTCTACAGCGTCCAAGCAACCGGAGCCCGGTACTCACAGGAGTGAAGACGATAGGTTTCAGACATTGCCTCCATCATGTGTCCCTCAGTCTTCTCCTCTCGGCCATTCGGCACTGAGTAATATGGCGCCTCTTGGCCAACAAAGCACAGCTTCTCCTCTTGGCCATTCCCCACAGGATGAAGCCGCCGACTTGACACGGAATACCTTGACAAACTCATCAAGAATTTCCCCACCTTAGACCCCGTTCCAGGTCAGCCAAACGATACTGAGACGTTCCTAGCTGACATAGAGGACGCGTTGGGTCGCTAGCCGAATGCTACGGGTTCTGACAGGGTTTACCTGTTGAAGAGAACGTCGAATTGACACGTGACAAGGTTAATTTGCCTACAACAGCAACACGTGCTAAATGACTACGCTAAACTTGCCACAGCTTTGAAATTTGAATTCAGTGGTTCCAATAACCACTGCAGTCGACATAACTGTAAAGTACGTTGCCATCAAAACGACTACCGCTACAATCGACCTGTTCGCTACGTTCCTGCACCCAACCCACACAAAGTGTCAGAGCACAAGGGTAACAAAGGGTTGAAGGACGATCAAAACGTAGACCAATGTTCTCCGGAAGTGTTGACCACATCACTAAAGCCCAACATCTCCATGTTGGTAAGGTAATGGGTCTCTAAGTGTTTACCACATCACTAAAGCACATTCATGTCTCCATGTTGGTAAGGTAATGGGTCTAAGTGTTGACCACATCACTAAAGCCCATTCATGTCTCCATGTTGGTAAGGTAATGGGTCTCTAAGTGTTGACCACATCACTAAAGCCCAACATCTCCATGTTGGTAAGGTAAAGGGTCTCTAAGTGTTTACCACATCACTAAAGCACATTCATGCCTCCATGTTGGTAAGGTAATGGGCCCCTAAGTGTTGACCACATCACTAAAGCCCAACATCTCCATGTTGGTACGGTAATTGTTCTGTAAGTGTTTACCACTGAAGGTTTTCAAAAGTTTTAGCTATTTTGTCATTTTGGTATTGACAAGGTCAAGTGTCATAAAGGGGGGATGTTTGAGAATAAGACCCGCATTCTGAACGCATATAAGTGAACCATTTTAAATATCTTGTGCTCATCTAATGAACACTCCACTAGATGATGCATCATGGGGGAATAAAACATTGTAAAAACAAATACTGTAGTTTTTACAGCAACTTGAACAAGTGTTACGGTAATGAGAAATATGTCAGACTCTTTATGAGAATCACCTCTTTCACCACTTGATTTAGAAACCTCATTTCAATGGTCCATTATTCCTTTCATGGAAAGGCATGTTGAACACTATTAAAATATATATTTTTTTAACAAATCACTTCATTTCAAAAGCTCATTCACAATGTGACAGAGAGACCTAAAACCAACTTATGATCGTCCACAGGGTAGGTTTTCCCATGGGATTATTCACCCTATGGTTTACCCAAAAAGCACTTACACGTTTATATATAAATATTAGTAACTTTACAATTTCAACACCCCGTCTTCAAGCATGTGACCTAGCAATCTTCAAGGACTGAAGATTTTGTGTCCCCGTTTTTAAGACACTACTTACTGGCGTTACTCAGACCTCCCGTCTCCTCTTCCTCCTCCTCCAACGTGCCAGTAATCTTCTCCACCATCTTCACTCTGAAAACTCCTTCCTCCTCCACTTTCACTCTGAAAGCTTCTTTCTCTGTCACAGTAACTTCTTTCTCTTCTTCTTTCACAGTAACAGCCTCATCCTCTACTTCTTGTTTAACTGTGACAGCCTCTTCTTCAGCAGGAGTGGAGTAGCAAAGTGAACTCATGATCAAGGAATGTTAGCTCGCTAGCTACTTAGCATTAGCGATTAGCCTCGTGCAAAGCTAACTTAGCCAGCTACCTGACAAACAACGTAA
The DNA here is from genome assembly GCF_021184085.1 of Oncorhynchus gorbuscha. Taxonomy (NCBI): domain Eukaryota; kingdom Metazoa; phylum Chordata; class Actinopteri; order Salmoniformes; family Salmonidae; genus Oncorhynchus; species Oncorhynchus gorbuscha. The sequence goes on from NC_060190.1 coordinate 2,079,426, forward strand.
ATATTAACGTTACATTAAATGGGCCAACAAATAGACACGGCAGACGTATGTTTAAAACACAGTAACCGTTGTTTTCGGCAATGTTGGCTACGGAGGTGGCCGACCTTCTGTTGTTTTACTGTTGATGAAGTGTCCGTCCACTACATTAGACGTCACACAAGCGGTATCGCCTGAAATCTGCACACCGCCATCTGCTGACTGGAGTGGGTAACGCAGTTGTATTTATTTCATTTTGGAGCGGCAAACATTTGTTTCATTGAAGTGTAATATTTTATGTAAACATACAGAGACGCGAGTGTTGATGGATTAGTGCAGATTTTGTAAAGAGATAATTTAAATACTAAGACAACAGTAGTAGGCCTGATTACCAATGACGAGACATCTAGAAAGCTTGGACCTAGAGACTGAAAAAACAGCTTCTATCTCAAGGCCATCAGACTGTTTTTGAACTATCACTGAGCTGGTTACCGCTCGGTTACTCAACCCTGCACCTTAGAGGCTACCGGCGTATGTACATAGACATGGAATCACTGGTCACTTAAACATTGGAACATTAGTCACTTTAATAATGTTTACATACTGTTTTACTCACTTCATATGCATATACTGTATTCTCCTTATTACTGTATTTTAGTCAAAGCCACATTGCTCATCCTAATATTTATATATTTCTCAATTCCATTATTTTACTTTTAGATGTGTGTGTATTGTTGTGAATCGTTAGATACTACTGCGCTGTTGGATCTAGGAACACCAGCATATCGCTACACCCGCAATAATATCTGCTAAATATGTGTATGTGGACAATACAATTAGATTTTATGTTACAGCACATCCGCATGAGCATTTAAGCCCAGGTTCATGCAGCGCTCTATCGCTGCACCAAACAAAAAAATATGTAACTTTCTCTTAGGAAAGATTAGCGATAGAGTGGCCTGTCGGCTCATACTGAATTATTCCACTGTTCTGTCGGTCGCAACAGACTTCAGTCTGAGACTGACATCATTGAAGTCGATTGTGGTGACGTCTAAATGAGGGGTGTTGTACAAAACAAAGTAATCAACGATTGGCTCATCTCCAACCAATCAGAGTAGCAACACCAGACGAACCCTCACTCACAAACTAGCGGACCAATGGAGACTCATTGTTCACGCCTCCCACTAAAAACCCCACCCTTCATGGGAAAATAATGCCAAAACTCGCATTCCGAAAGACTGGCAATGAAAGAACACGAACAGCGTAACCCAGTTAGTACATGCAGGCAAGAGCGCAGGCAAAATGTATTCAATAGGATTGGTTGCTGGGAAAGTTGAACTGAAAACGATTTCTGCATTCGATTTCAAATTTGGATTTTAATCATTTGTCATTGAGTTTGCTCTCGCCTTAATTATTTGCTTTACAAGTTTTTGTGTTTTGCTTTTGATATCTTTTTCCATTATTTGTATTCCTTAATTTTTAAATATGTTTACATTCACAACTTTATTTTTCATTTGCACGATTTATTTAATTTTGAATTCAATACACATGGCGTGAATTTGACTCCATAGGAGTCTGCTGCAGAATTGAGAGCAGTTGTATGAAACCAATCAGTACGTTTTATTTATTTTTTATTTTACCTTTTTTTTAAACTAGGCAAGTCAGTTAATTAAGAACAAATTCTTATTTTCAATGACGGCCTAGGAACTAGTGGGTTAACTGGTCTAGGAACAGTGGGTTAACAAAGCTCTTAACCCTGCCAAGCTGCTCTTAATTGTTCCCTTTGATGAATTGTGGAACAGTCTTATTCCGTTAGTACTTTATTTAGTATGTTAGTTAGTTCGTACCTTAGTCACGTGCGATATCTCAGACAGCACTGGCCTGATTTTGACGAAACTTGGGTGAATGATGCCTCTTGCCATAGAGATCTGGCATTTACAAAATTACACTGATTGGCCAGATGTTGGCGCTGTAACAAGATAAACCCATTTTAAAGTCCCATCTTATTCCATTTTGTTGAGGAACATTCCATTGTTAGTTACGAATTCAACATAATTCAAGTGAAATTAGTGTTGTAAATATGTATGGTATAAATTACAGTGATGTGTCTTTGCAATTACAGTTTTCTTGTTAATTTCAGCCTCGTATTTCTCTTTGGCTTTTGTTTGTCTGTCTTTCCTCTTCGTGACATTCATACGTCTTTGTGCCAACAACTTGAAATGGAACTCCATTTAAATAGGAGCCTTTTCCTCTCCCAACTGTTGTTTTCCTGTTAAAGGCTGGGCATCTGGTGAAGGTCAACAACATGATATATTACTATTAGAATGAAAGGCTGGGCATCTGGTGAAGGTCAACAACATGATATATTACTATTAGAATGAAAGGCATCTGGTGAAGGTCAACAACATGATATATTACTATTAGAATGAAAGGCTGGGCATCTGGTGAAGGTCAACAACATGATATATTACTATTAGAATGGAAGGCATCTGGTGAAGGTCAACAACATGATATATTACTATTAGAATGAAAGGCTGGGCATCTGGTGAAGGTCAACAACATGATATATTACTATTAGAATGAAAGGCTGGACATCTGGTGAAGGTCAACAACATGATATATTACTATTAGAATGAAAGGCTGGGCATCTGGTGAAGGTCAACAACATGATATATTACTATTAGAATGAAAGGCTGGGCATCTGGTGAAGGTCAACAACATGATATATTACTATTAGAATGAAAGGCATCTGGTGAAGGTCAACAACATGATATATTACTATTAGAATGAAAGGCATCTGGTGAAGGTCAACAACATGATATATTACTATTAGAATGAAAGGCATCTGTTGAAGGTCAACAACATGATATATTACTATTAGAATGAAAGGCTGGGCATCTGGTGAAGGTCAACAACATGATATATTACTATTAGAATGAAAGGCTGGGCATCTGGTGAAGGTCAACAACATGATATATTACTATTAGAATGAAAGGCATCTGGTGAAGGTCAACAACATGATATATTACTATTAGAATGAAAGGCTGGGCATCTGGTGAAGGTCAACAACAAGATATATTACTATTAGAATGAAAGGCTGGGCATCTGGTGAAGGTCAACAACACGATATATTACTATTAGAATGAAAGGCATTTGGTGAAGATCAACAACATGATATATTACTATTAGAATGAAAGGCTGGGCATCTGGTGAAGGTCAACAACATGATATATTACTATTAGAATGAAAGGCATCTGGTGAAGGTCAACAACATGATATATTACTATTAGAATGAAAGGCTGGGAATCTCGTGAAGGTCAATAACATGATATATTACTATTAGAATGAAAGGCATCTGGTGAAGGTCAACAACATGATATATTACTATTAGAATGAAAGGCTGGGCATCTGGTGAAGGTCAACAACACGATATATTACTATTAGAATGAAAGGCATCTGGTGAAGGTCAACAACATGATATATTACTATTAGAATGAAAGGCATCTGGTGAAGGTCAACAACATGATATATTACTATTAGAATGAAAGGCATCTGGTGAAGGTCAACAACATGATATATTACTATTAGAATGAAAGGCTGGGCATCTGGTGAAGGTCAACAACATGATATATTACTATTAGAATGAAAGGCTGGACATCTGGTGAAGGTCAACAACATGATATATTACTATTAGAATGAAAGGCTGGGCATCTGGTGAAGGTCAATAACATGATATATTACTATTAGAATGAAAGGCATCTGGTGAAGGTCAACAACATGATATATTACTATTAGAATGAAAGGCTGGGCATCTGGTGAAGGTCAACAACATGATATATTACTATTAGAATGAAAGGCTGGACATCTGGTGAAGGTCAACAACATGATATATTACTATTAGAATGAAAGGCTGGGCATCTGGTGAAGGTCAATAACATGATATATTACTATTAGAATGAAAGGCATCTGGTGAAGGTCAACAACATGATATATTACTATTAGAATGAAAGGCTGGACATCTGGTGAAGGTCAACAACATGATATATTACTATTAGAATGAAAGGCATCTGGTGAAGGTCAATAACATGATATATTACTATTAGAATGAAAGGCATCTGGTGAAGGTCAACAACATGATATATTACTATTAGAATGAATGGCTGGGCATCTCCGTCCAGCTGATGACCGCTTCTTTAGCAGGGGGCGAGTAATTTCGTGAGCTCATGGTCGGTGATGTGCCACCATACTGCCACCTAGAGGGGTGGTGTTGGAACAGTTATTAAAGTCAAGGTTGGTGATTTAACTTTAACCTGCATTTATGGAACGTTTTCTCGCAAGTATCATTTTAATTGGCCGATTCCTCCCGATGACCCAGATGGAATCATGTGATACTTCCTTAACCAATAGGAAAGTCCCACCCAGTTGATGACCTGGATGGAATCATGTGATACTTCCTTAACCAATAGGAAGTCCCACCCAGTTAATGACCTTGATGGAATCATGTGATACCTCCTTAACCAATAGGAAAGTCCCACTCAGTTGATGACCTGGATGGAATCATGTGATACTTCCTTAACCAATAGGAAGTCCCACCCAGTTAATGACCTTGATGGAATCATGTGATACCTCCTTAACCAATAGGAAAGTCCCACCCAGTTGATGACCTGGATGGAATCATGTGATACTTCCTTAACCAATAGGAAAGTCCCACCCAATTGATGACCTGGATGGAATCATGTGATACCTCCTTAACCAATAGGAAAGTCCCACCCAGTTGATGACCTGGATGGAATCATGTGATACCTCCTTAACCAATAGGAAAGTCCCACCCAGTTAATGACCTGAATGGAATCATGTGATACCTCCTTAACCAATAGGAAAGTCCCACCCAGTTGATGACCTGGATGGAATCATGTGATACCTCCTTAACCAATAGGAAAGTCCCACTCAGTTGATGACCTGGATGGAATCATGTGATACCTCCTTAACCAATAGGAAAGTCCCACTCAGTTGATGACCTGGATGGAATCATGTGATACCTCCTTAACCAATAGGAAAGTCCCACTCAGTTGATGACCTGGATGGAATCATGTGATACCTCCTTAACCAATAGGAAAGTCCCACCCAGTTGATGACCTGGATGGAATCATGTGATACCTCCTTAACCAATAGGAAAGTCCCACCCAGTTGATGCTTTTTAATGGTGGAAACCCTCAATGTTCATGCCAAAATGTGTTCCATGTGTCTTAGAGTCCGACATCTCACTCTGTTTCTCATCTCTCTTCCCCAATTTAGATCAATTAGTCCTCTGTGTTTAGTTCACATAATATCATTTAAAAGTTTGCGTGAAGGTGTCTCTGATAGAATACAACAAATGTAGACATGAATAAATACATTTCTATAGCTTCCTAAATAGTTTTTAGAATGGTAGTGGAGTACCAAAATGGAGGCGCAGTGGCTTCAAAACAGCACCCCATTCTTCTCATCTAGTGCGTATATCATTGGTACCAACCCCTTCCCCCCAAACACACATTTCTCAACTAACCCGAGCCAACCCCCCTCCCCCCTGTTCTATTACCCAGGTCTGGTATTGGAGGTCATTCCACACTCTGTGTTCTACTCCCCAGGTCTGTTGTTGGACATTCCACACTCTGTGTTCTACTACCCAGGTCTGTTGTTGGACATTCCCCTCTCTGTGTTCTACTACCCAGGTCTGTTGTTGGACATTCCACACTCTGTGTTCTACTACCCAGGTCTGGTGTTGGAGGTCATTCCACACTCTGTGTTCTACTACCCAGGTCTGGTGTTGGACATTCCACTCTCTGTGTTCTACTACCCAGGTCTGGTGTTGGATATTCCACTCTCTGTGTTCTACTACCCAAGTCTGGTATTGGACATTCCACTCTCTGTGTTCTACTACCCAGGTCTGGTGTTGGAGGACATTCCACTCTCTGTGTTCTACTACCCAGGTCTGGTGTTGGATATTCCACTCTCTGTGTTCTACTACCCAGGTCTGGTGTTGGACATTCCACACTCTGTGTTCTACTACCCAGGTCTGTTGTTGGACATTCCCCTCTCTGTGTTCTACTACCCAGGTCTTTTGTTGGACATTCCACACTCTGTGTTCTACTCCCCAGGTCTGTTGTTGGACATTCCCCTCTCTGTGTTCTACTACCCAGGTCTGGTGTTGGACATTCCACTCTCTGTGTTCTACTACCCAGGTCTGGTGTTGGATATTCCACTCTCTGTGTTCTACTACCCAGGTCTGGTGTTGGACATTCCACTCTCTGTGTTCTACTACCCAGGTCTGGTATTGGACATTCCACTCTCTGTGTTCTACTACCCAGGTCTGGTGTTGGAGGACATTCCACTCTCTGTGTTCTACTACCCAGGTCTGGTGTTGGACATTCCACTCTCTGTGTTCTACTACCCAGGTCTGGTGTTGGAGGACATTCCATTCTCTGTGTTCTACTCCCCAGGTCTGTTGTTGGACATTCCCCTCTCTGTGTTCTACTACCCAGGTCTGGTGTTGGACATTCCACTCTCTGTGTTCTACTACCCAGGTCTGGTGTTGGAGGACATTCCACTCTCTGTGTTCTACTACCCAGGTCTGGTGTTGGATATTCCACTCTCTGTGTTCTACTACCCAGGTCTGGTGTTGAACATTCCACTCTCTGTGTTCTACTACCCAGGTCTGGTATTGGACATTCCACTCTCTGTGTTCTACTACCCAGGTCTGGTGTTGGACATTCCACTCTCTGTGTTCTACTACCCAGGTCTGGTGTTGGAGGACATTCCATTCTCTGTGTTCTACTACCCAGGTCTGGTGTTGGACATTCCACTCTCTGTGTTCTACTACCCAGGTCTGGTGTTGGAGGACATTCCATTCTCTGTGTTCTACTACCCAGGTCTGGTGTTGGAGGACATTCCATTCTCTGTGTTCTACTACCCAGGTCTGGTGTTGGACATTCCACTCTCTGTGTTCTACTACCCAGGTCTGGTGTTGGAGGACATTCCATTCTCTGTGTTCTACTACCCAGGTCTGGTGTTGGAGGACATTCCATTCTCTGTGTTCTACTACCCAGGTCTGGTGTTGGAGGACATTCCATTCTCTGTGTTCTACTACCCAGGTCTGGTGTTGGACATTCCACTCTCTGTGTTCTACTACCCAGGTCTGGTGTTGGATATTCCACTCTCTGTGTTCTACTACCCAAGTCTGGTATTGGACATTCCACTCTCTGTGTTCTACTACCCAGGTCTGGTGTTGGATTCTCTGGACATTCCCTCTCTGTGTTCTACTACCCAGGTCTGGTGTTGGACATACCACTCTCTGTGTTCTACTACCCAGGTCTGGTGTTGGAGGACATTCCACTCTCTGTGTTCTACTACCCAGGTCTGGTGTTGGAGGACATTCCACTCTCTGTGTTCTACTACCCAGGTCTGGTGTTGGACATACCACTCTCTGTGTTCTACTACCCAGGTCTGGTGTTGGAGGACATTCCACTCTCTGTGTTCTACTACCCAGGTCTGGTGTTGGAGGACATTCCACTCTCTGTGTTCTACTACCCAGGTCTGGTGTTGGAGGACATTCCACTCTCTGTGTTCTACTACCCAGGTCTGGTGTTGGACATACCATTCTCTGTGTTCTACTACCCAGGTCTGGTGTTGGACATACCATTCTCTGTGGATCTACTGTGTGCATTTTCTGATGTTTAATCAGATCTCTTAAATCAGAGTATCTCTTCTCACATTGATCACAGCTATAAGGCTTCTCTCCAGTGTGAGTTCTCTGGTGTGATATCAGGTTGGTTGACTGAGCAAAACTCTTCCCACATTGATAACAGCTATAAGGCTGCTCTCCTGTGTGAGTTCTCTGGTGTGATATCAGGTTATTTGACTGAGCAAAACTCTTCCCACATTGATAACAGCCATACGTTTTCTCTCCTGTATGAATTCTCAGGTGTGATTTCAATGAATGTGATCTGGAGAAAGTCATGCCACACTGTGAGCAGCGATAAGGTTTCTCTCCTGTGTGGATTCTCTGGTGTATTTTAAGTTCTGACGAAGAGGTGCATCTCTTCCCACATTGATCACAGTTGAAAAGCTTCTCACCTGTGTGAATTCTCAGGTGTAATTTTTGTGAATCTGATCTTGAGTAACTCTTCCCACATTGATCACAGTTGAAAAGCTTCTCACCTGTGTGAATTCTCAGGTGTAATTTTAGTGAATCTGATCTTGAATAACTCTTCCCACATTCAGAGCAGCGGAGCGGTTTCTTCCCTGTAGGTGTCCGCTGGTGTTTAATGAGGTATTCTGATCTGGAGAGGCTCTTCTCTGCTTCCTCAGAATCAGGATGTTGTTGAGGCTCCCCGGATGATCCACGGTAGTCATGTCTCTCTCCTGTGTGAACGACAAAGTCAGACGGTCAATGGAGTGAATGGTTAAATTATTTTACAAACTTTGGACAATTGTCTTCTAAGTATTTTGGGGGGGTTCGCTTTTGGTCCACCAGTCACCGTGGCAGGCAGATTGGGAGGAAAACAAACGACCATCCAAAATATTATTTTCCTCTATGACTACAAAATAATAAATAAAAATGAATAAGCAATTCTTTGTCATTGTTGTAAAAACAAGAAATGTAAATATGAAGTAATGTGGTATGTTAGTCAATGTCATTTTATTTTTAATGATATGAGTCTTTTAACCAATGTGGGTTAAAATAAGTAATTTGGACACAATAGTAATGATGAACAGTTCACCAAGTGAACATCAAGAATCAGCAAAGTGCCTCCATATCACTACACACCACACTGTCCCGACAGATACATATCACTACACACCACACTGTCCCGACAGATACATATCACTACACACCACACTGTCCCGACAGATACAATGCTGATTGGTGCAGTTCTATAGTTCTATAGTTCTTATAGTTCTATAGTTCTATAGTTCTATAGTTCCGACAGATACATATCACTACACACCACACTATCCTGACAGATACAATGCTGATTGGTGCAGTTCTATAGTTCTATAGTTCTTATAGTTCTATAGTTCTATAGTTCTATAGTTCTTATAGTTCTATAGTTCTTATAGTTCTATAGTTCTATAGTCCTGACAGATAAATATCACTACACACCACACTGTCCTGACAGATACATATCACTACACACCACACTGTCCCGACAGATACATATCACTACACACCACACTGTCCCGACAGATACATATCACTACACACCACACTGTCCCGACAGATACATATCACTACACACCACGCTGTCCCGACAGATACATATCACTACACACCACACTGTCCCGACAGATACATATCACTACACACCACACTGTCCTGACAGATACAATGCTGATTGGTGCAGTTCTATAGTTCTATAGTTCTATAGTCCTGACAGATACATATCACTACACACCACACTGTCCCGACAGATACATATCACTACACACCACACTGTCCCGACAGATACATATCACTACACACCACACTGTCCCGACAGATACATATCACTACACACCACACTGTCCTGACAGATACAATGCTGATTGGTGCAGTTCTATAATTCTATAGTTCTATAGTCCTGACAGATACATATCACTACACACCACACTGTCCCGACAGATACATATCACTACACACCACACTGTCCCGACAGATACATATCACTACACACCACACTGTCCCGACAGATACATATCACTACACACCACACTGTCCTGACAGATACATATCACTACACACCACACTGTCCCGACAGATACATATCACTACACACCACACTGTCCCGACAGATACATATCACTACACACCACACTGTCCCGACAGATACATATCACTACACACCACACTGTCCTGACAGATACATATCACTACACACCACACTGTCCCGACAGATACATATCACTACACACCACACTGTCCCGACAGATACATATCACTACACACCACACTGTCCCGACAGATACATATCACTACACACCACACTGTCCCGACAGATACATATCACTACACACCACACTGTCCCGACAGATACATATCACTACACACCACACTGTCCCGACAGATACATATCACTACACACCACACTGTCCCGACAGATACATATCACTACACACCACACTGTCCCGACAGATACATATCACTACACACCACACTGTCCTGACAGATACATATCACTACACACCACACTGTCCCGACAGATACATATCACTACACACCACACTGTCCTGACAGATACAATGCTGATTGGTGCAGTTGACTTATTATTATAGTTCTACGCTGACATGTATCACAAGGAGTACATGTGATCCTACGTTTATAGTTAGGAGCACACAAATATATTTAGGAGCACACAAATATATTTAGGAGCACATGTGATCCTACGTTTATAGTTAGGAGCACACAAATATATTTAGGAGCACATGTGATCCTACGTTTATAGTTAGGAGCACACAAATATATTTAGGAGCACACAAATATATTTAGGAGCACATGTGATCCTACGTTTATAGTTAGGAGCACACAAATATATTTAGGAGCACATGTGATCCTACGTTTATAGTTAGGAGCACACAAATATATTTAGGAGCGCACAAATATATTTAGGAGCACATGTGATCCTACGTTTATAGTTAGGAGCACACAAATATATTTAGGAGCACATGTGATCCTACGTTTATAGTTAGGAGCACACAAATATAGTTAGGAGCACACAAATATATTTAGGAGCACAACTAAAGTATGATTCTTTTAATGACATGTTTTTTTGTTGGGGTGATCCAGTTTCAGTGAAGCACATTTTCCCCTCAAATAGGTGTCATTAGGATAGACCAAAAATGTTCAGCTGTCCCTTTAAGGTGTGGTCCGATACCGTGGTAACAGGGTACTGGGTGTGTCTTTAACTGATAGATGAGGATGGTGATCTCTGATGTCTCTTCAATGGGAGCAAACTAACTGATATTGAATTGTAATCTCTGATGTCTCTTCAGTGGGAGCAAACTAACTAACATTGAAAAAGGCTGGGTATCTGTAGAAGCACTTTGTGAGATGTTATAAGTGTTTGTTTCTACATGGGCATCGTTGGTCTGAGGTTTTAGGTATCTGTAGAAGCACTTTGTGAGATGTTATACGTGTTTGTTTCTACATCGTTGGTCTGAGGTTTTAGGTATCTGTAGAAGCACTTTGTGAGATGTTATAAGTGTTTGTTTCTACATCAGCATCGTTGGTCTGAGGTTTTAGGTATCTGTAGAAGCACTTTGTGAGATGTTATACGTGTTTGTTTCTACATCGTTGGTCTGAGGTTTTAGGTATCTGTAGAAGCACTTTGTGAGATGTTATAATTGTTTGTTTCTACATGGGCATCGTTGGTCTGAGGTTTTAGGTATCTGTAGAAGCACTTTGTGAGATGTTATAAGTGTTTGTTTCGACATGGGCATCGTTGGTCTGAGGTTTTAGGTATCTGTAGAAGCACTTTATGAGATGTTATAAGTGTTGGTTTCTACATGGGCATCGTTGGTCTGAGGTTTTAGGTATCTGTAGAAGCACTTTGTGAGATGTTATAAGTGTTTGTTTCTACATGGGCATCGTTGGTCTGAGGTTTTAGGTATCTGTAGAAGCACTTTGTAACACTTGCTGATGTAAAAAAAATAGCTTTTTAAAATAGATTTGATTGATTGATGTCTTTAGAAAACATTACTTAGTGTATTAAAGTAGTCAATTTTTATTTTATTTTACCTTTATTTAACCAGACAAGTCAGTTAATTAAGAACAAATTCTTATTTTCAATGACGGCCTAGGAACAGTGGGTTAACTGCCTGTTCAGGGGCAGAACAACAGATTTGTACCTTTTCAGCTCGGGGGTTTGAACTCGCAACCTTCCGGTTACTAGTCCAACGCTCTAACTACTAGGCTACCCTGCCACCCCTACACTCTACCCTGCTTGTGACTTTTTAAAGTTGTTGCACTTTCAGTTTGTTTTGGTTGTGTTTCGGTTTGACGGTTTTTATGCTGATAGGGACTGAATGATAAATCATGTTGTTTTTATGCTGATAGGGACTGAATGGTCAATCATGTTGGTTTTTATGCTTATAGGGACTGAATGGTCAATCATGTCGTTTTTATGCTTATAGGGACTGAATGGTCAATCATGTCGTTTTTATGCTTATAGGGACTGAATGGTCAATCATGTCGTTTTTATGCTGATAGGGACTGAATGGTCAATCATGTCGTTTTTATGCTGATAGGGACTGAATGGTCAATCATGTCGTTTTTATGCTGATAGGGACTGAATGGTAAATCATGTCGTTTTTATGCTGATAGGGACTGAATGGTCAATCATGTCGTTTTTATGCTTATAGGGACTGAATGGTCAATCATGTCGTTTTTATGCTGATAGGGACTGAATGGTAAATCATGTCGTTTTTATGCTGATAGGGACTGAATGGTAAATCATGTCGTTTTTATGCTGATAGGGACTGAATGGTCAATCATGTCGTTTTTATGCTGATAGGGACTGAATGGTCAATCATGTCGTTTTTATGCTGATAGGGACTGAATGGTAAATCATGTCGTTTTTATGCTGATAGGGACTGAATGGTCAATCATGTCGTTTTTATGCTTATAGGGACTGAATGGTCAATCATGTCGTTTTTATGCTGATAGGGACTGAATGGTACATCAAGTCGTTTTTATGCTGATAGGGACTGAATGGTCAATCATGTTGTGTCATTTTGGAGTCTCTTTTCTCATTGAGACTATAATGTAAATGGAAGCAGCACTGAACTATAATGTAAAGTGTTAATGCCGTGTTCCATGAGAATCACCATGAGACTATAATGTAAAGTGTTAATGCCGTGTTCCATGAGACTATAATGTAAAGTGTTAGTGCCGTGTTCCATGAGACTATAATGTAAAGTGTTAATGCCGTGTTCCATGAGACTATAATGTAAAGTGTTAGTGCCGTGTTCCATGAGACTATAATGTAAAGTGTTAGTGCCGTGTTCCATGAGACTATAATGTAAAGTGTTAATGCCGTGTTCCATGAGACTATAATGTAAAGTGTTAGTGCCGTGTTCCATGAGACTATAATGTAAAGTGTTAATGCCGTGTTCCATGAGACTATAATGTAAAGTGTTAATGCCGTGTTCCATGAGACTATAATGTAAAGTGTTAGTGCCGTGTTCCATGAGACTATAATGTAAAGTGTTAATGCCGTGTTCCATGAGACTATAATGTAAAGTGTTAGTGCCGTGTTCCATGAGACTATAATGTAAAGTGTTAGTGCCGTGTTCCATGAGACTATAATGTAAAGTGTTAGTGCCGTGTTCCATGAGACTATAATGTAAAGTGTTAATGCCGTGTTCCATGAGACTATAATGTAAAGTGTTAGTGCCGTGTTCCATGAGACTATAATGTAAAGTGTTAGACTGCCGTGTTCCATGAGACTATAATGTAAAGTGTTAGTGAGACCGTGTTCCATGAGACTATAATGTAAAGTGTTAGTGCCGTGTAAATGTAAAGTGTTAGTGCCGTGTTCCATGAGACTATAATGTAAAGTGTTAATGCCGTGTTCCATGAGACTATAATGTAAAGTGTTAGTGCCGTGTTCCATGAGACTATAATGTAAAGTGTTAATGCCGTGTTCCATGAGACTATAATGTAAAGTGTTAGTGCCGTGTTCCATGAGACTATAATGTAAAGTGTTAGTGCCGTGTTCCATGAGACTATAATGTAAAGTGTTAGTGCCGTGTTCCATGAGACTATAATGTAAAGTGTTAGTGCCGTGTTCCATGAGACTATAATGTAAAGTGTTAGTGCCGTGTTCCATGAGAATGTAAAGTGTTAATGCTATAATGTAAAGTGTTAATGCCGTGTTCCATGAGACTATAATGTAAAGTGTTAATGCCGTGTTCCATGAGACTATAATGTAAAGTGTTAGTGCCGTGTTCCATGAGACTATAATGTAAAGTGTTAATGCCGTGTTCCATGAGACTATAATGTAAATGTTATGTTAATGCCGTGTTCCATGAGACTATAATGTAAAGTGTTAATGCCGTGTTCCATGAGACTATAATGTAAAGTGTTAGTGCCGTGTTCCATGAGACTATAATGTAAAGTGTTAGTGCCGTGTTCCATGAGACTATAATGTAAAGTGTTAGTGCCGTGTTCCATGAGACTATAATGTAAAGTGTTAGTGCCGTGTTCCATGAGACTATAATGTAAAGTGTTAGTGCCGTGTTCCATGAGACTATAATGTAAAGTGTTAATGCCGTGTTCCATGAGACTATAATGTAAAGTGTTAATGCCGTGTTCCATGAGACTATAATGTAAAGTGTTAGTGCCGTGTTCCATGAGACTATAATGTAAAGTGTTAATGCCGTGTTCCATGAGTAAAGTGTTACTATAATGTAAAGTGTTAATGCCGTGTTCCATGAGACTATAATGTAAAGTGTTAGTGCCGTGTTCCATGAGACTATAATGTAAAGTGTTAGTGCCGTGTTCCATGAGACTATAATGTAAAGTGTTAGTGCCGTGTTCCATGAGACTATAATGTAAAGTGTTAATGCCGTGTTCCATGAGACTATAATGTAAAGTGTTAATGCCGTGTTCCATGAGACTATAATGTAAAGTGTTAGTGCCGTGTTCCATGAGACTATAATGTAAAGTGTTAATGCCGTGTTCCATGAGACTATAATGTAAAGTGTTAATGCCGTGTTCCATGAGACTATAATGTAAAGTGTTAGTGCCGTGTTCCATGAGACTATAATGTAAAGTGTTAGTGCCGTGTTCCATATAAGACTATAATGTAAAGTGTTAGTGCCGTGTTCCATGAGACTATAATGTAAAGTGTTAGTGCCGTGTTCCATGAGACTATAATGTAAAGTGTTAATGCCGTGTTCCATGAGACTATAATGTAAAGTGTTAGTGCCGTGTTCCATGAGACTATAATGTAAAGTGTTAGTGCCGTGTTCCATGAGACTATAATGTAAAGTGTTATGAGCTATAATGTAAAGTGTTCCATGAGACTATAATGTAAAGTGTTAGTGCCGTGTTCCATGAGACTATAATGTAAAGTGTTAGTGCCGTGTTCCATGAGACTATAATGTAAAGTGTTAGTGCCGTGTTCCATGAGACTATAATGTAAAGTGTTAATGCCGTGTTCCATGAGACTATAATGTAAAGTGTTAGTGCCGTGTTCCATGAGACTATAATGTAAAGTGTTAATGCCGTGTTCCATGAGACTATAATGTAAAGTGTTAATGCCGTGTTCCATGAGACTATAATGTAAAGAGACTATAATGTAAAGTGTTAGTGCCGTGTTCCATGAGACTATAATGTAAAGTGTTAGTGCCGTGTTCCATGAGACTATAATGTAAAGTGTTAATGCCGTGTTCCATGAGACTATAATGTAAAGTGTTAATGCCGTGTTCCATGAGACTATAATGTAAAGTGTTAGTGCCGTGTTCCATGAGACTATAATGTAAAGTGTTAGTGCCGTGTTCCATGAGACTATAATGTAAAGTGTTAGTGCCGTGTTCCATGAGACTATAATGTAAAGTGTTAATGCCGTGTTCCATGAGACTATAATGTAAAGTGTTAATGCCGTGTTCCATGAGACTATAATGTAAAGTGTTAGTGCCGTGTTCCATGAGACTATAATGTAAAGTGTTAATGCCGTGTTCCATGAGACTATAATGTAAAGTGTTAGTGCCGTGTTCCATGAGACTATAATGTAAAGTGTTAATGCCGTGTTCCATGAGACTATAATGTAAAGTGTTAGTGCCGTGTTCCATGAGACTATAATGTAAAGTGTTAATGCCGTGTTCCATGAGACTATAATGTAAAGTGTTAGTGCCGTGTTCCATGAGACTATAATGTAAAGTGTTAATGCCGTGTTCCATGAGACTATAATGTAAAGTGTTAGTGCCGTGTTCCATGAGACTATAATGTAAAGTGTTAGTGCCGTGTTCCATGAGACTATAATGTAAAGTGTTAGTGCCGTGTTCCATGAGACTATAATGTAAAGTGTTAATGCCGTGTTCCATGAGACTATAATGTAAAGTGTTAATGCCGTGTTCCATGAGACTATAATGTAAAGTGTTAGTGCCGTGTTCCATGAGACTATAATGTAAAGTGTTAGTGCCGTGTTCCATGAAACTATAATGTAAAGTGTTAGTGCCGTGTTCCATGAGACTATAATGTAAAGTGTTAGTGCCGTGTTCCATGAGACTATAACGTAAAGTGTTAGTGCCGTGTTCCATGAGACTATAATGTAAAGTGTTAGTGCCGTGTTCCATGAGACTATAATGTAAAGTGTTAGTGCCGTGTTCCATGAGACTATAACGTAAAGTGTTAGTGCCGTGTTCCATGAGACTATAATGTAAAGTGTTAGTGCCGTGTTCCATGAGACTATAACGTAAAGTGTTAGTGCCGTGTTCCATGAGACTATAATGTAAAGTGTTAATGCCGTGTTCCATGAGACTATAATGTAAAGTGTTAGTGCCGTGTTCCATGAGACTATAATGTAAAGTGTTAATGCCGTGTTCCATGAGACTATAATGTAAAGTGTTAGTGCCGTGTTCCATGAGACTATAACGTAAAGTGTTAGTGCCGTGTTCCATGAGACTATAATGTAAAGTGTTAATGCCGTGTTCCATGAGACTATAATGTAAAGTGTTAGTGCCGTGTTCCATGAGACTATAATGTAAAGTGTTAGTGCCGTGTTCCATGAGACTATAATGTAAAGTGTTAGTGCCGTGTTCCATGAGACTATAACGTAAAGTGTTAGTGCCGTGTTCCATGAGACTATAATGTAAAGTGTTAGTGCCGTGTTCCATGAGACTATAATGTAAAGTGTTAGTGCCGTGTTCCATGAGACTATAATGTAAAGTGTTAGTGCCGTGTTCCATGAGACTATAATGTAAAGTGTTAATGCCGTGTTCCATGAGACTATAATGTAAAGTGTTAGTGCCGTGTTCCATGAGACTATAATGTAAAGTGTTAGTGCCGTGTTCCATGAGACTATAATGTAAAGTGTTAATGCCGTGTTCCATGAGACTATAATGTAAAGTGTTAGTGCCGTGTTCCATGAGACTATAATGTAAAGTGTTAGTGCCGTGTTCCATGAGACTATAATGTAAAGTGTTAGTGCCGTGTTCCATGAGACTATAACGTAAAGTGTTAGTGCCGTGTTCCATGAAACTATAATGTAAAGTGTTAGTGCCGTGTTCCATGAAACTATAATGTAAAGTGTTAGTGCCGTGTTCCATGAAACTATAATGTAAAGTGTTAGTGCCGTGTTCCATGAGACTATAATGTAAAGTGTTAGTGCCGTGTTCCATGAGACTATAATGTAAAGTGTTAGTGCCGTGTTCCATGAGACTATAATGTAAAGTGTTAGTGCCGTGTTCCATGAGACTATAATGTAAAGTGTTAGTGCCGTGTTCCATGAGACTATAATGTAAAGTGTTAGTGCCGTGTTCCATGAAACTATAATGTAAAGTGTTAGTGCCGTGTTCCATGAAACTATAATGTAAAGTGTTAGTGCCGTGTTCCATGAAACTATAATGTAAAGTGTTAGTGCCGTGTTCCATGAGACTATAACGTAAAGTGTTAGTGCCGTGTTCCATGAGACTATAATGTAAAGTGTTAGTGCCGTGTTCCATGAGACTATAATGTAAAGTGTTAGTGCCGTGTTCCATGACACTATAACGTAAAGTGTTAGTGCCGTGTTCCATGAGACTATAACGTAAAGTGTTAGTGCCGTGTTCCATGAGACTATAATGTACAGTGTTAGTGCCGTGTTCCATGAGACTATAATGTAAAGTGTTAGTGCCGTGTTCCATGAGACTATAACGTAAAGTGTTAGTGCCGTGTTCCATGAGACTATAATGTAAAGTGTTAGTGCCGTGTTCCATGAGACTATAATGTAAAGTGTTAGTGCCGTGTTCCATGAGACTATAATGTAAAGACTATAATGTAAAGTGTTAGTGCCGTGTTCCATGAGACTATCATGTAAAGACTATAATGTAAAGTGTTAGTGCTGTGTTCCATGAGACTATAATAAGAGGCCGGTGAGATTTTCCATACGCACAAAAGAAAAAGCTTATTTCTCTCAAATTTGTTTACATCCTTGTTAGTGAGCATTCCCTCTTTTTCCAAGATAATCCATCAACCTGACAGGTGTGGCATTTCAAGAAGCTGATTTAACAGCATGATCATTACACCTTGTGCTGGGCCACTCTAAAATTAGCAGTTTTGCCACATCAACACAATGTCACAGATGTTTCAAGTTTTGAGGGAGCGCGCAATTGTCATGTTGACGGCAGGAATGTCCACCAGAGCTGTTACCAGATAATTGAATGTTTATTTCTCTATGATAAGCCACCTTCAATGTTGTTTTAGAGAATTTGGCCTCACAACCTCAAACCACATCTTTGGCGTCAGGTGGGTGAGTGGTTTGTTGATGTCAACATTGTGAACAGAATGCCCTATGGTGGCGGTGGGGTTATGGTATGGTGTTATTATGGTATGGTGTTATTATGGTATTATGGTATGGTGTTATTATGGTATGGTGTTATTATGGTATGGTGTTATTATGGTATGGTGTTATTATGGTATGGTGTTATGTTATTATGGTATGGTGTTATTATGTTATTATGGTATGGTGTTATTATGGTGACGGTGTTATTATGGTATGGTGTTATTATGTTATTATGGTATGGTGTTATTATGGTATGGTGTTATTATGTTATTATGGTATGGTGTTATTATGGTGACGGTGTTATTATGGTATGGTGTTATTATGTTATTATGGTATGGTGTTATTATGTTATTATGGTATGGTGTTATTATGGCATGGTGTTATTATGGTATTATGGTATGGTGTTATTATGGTATGGTGTTATTATGTTATTATGGTATGGTGTTATTATGTTATTATGGTATGGTGTTATTATGTTATTATGGTATGGTGTTATTATGGTATGGTGTTATTATGGTATGGTGTTATTATGTTATTATGGTATGGTGTTATTATGGTATTATGGTATGGTGTTATTATGTTATTATGGTATGGTGTTATTATGGTATGGTGTTATTATGGTATTATGGTATGGTGTTATTATGGTATGGTGTTATTATGTTATTATGGTATGGTGTTATTATGGTATGGTGTTATTATGGTATTATGGTATGGTGTTATTATGTTATTATGGTGTGGTGTTATTATGTTATTATGGTATGGTGTTATTATGGTATGGTGTTATTATGGTATTATGGTATGGTGTTATTATGGTATGGTGTTATTATGGTATTATGGTATGGTGTTATTCTGTTATTATGGTGTGGTGTTATTATGTTGTGGTGTTATTATGGTATGGTGTTATTATGGTATGGTGTTATTATGTTATTATGGTGTGGTGTTATTATGTTATTATGGTATGGTGTTATTATGGTATGGTGTTATTATGGTATGGTGTTATTATGGTATGGTGTTATTATGGTATGGTGTTATGTTATTATGGTATGGTGTTATTATGGTATTATGGTATGGTGTTATTATGGTATGGTGTTATTATGTTATTATGGTATGGTGTTATTATGGTATGGTGTTATTATGGTATTATGGTATGGTGTTATTATGGTATGGTGTTATTATGTTATTATGGTATGGTGTTATTATGGTATGGTGTTATTATGGTATTATGGTATGGTGTTATTATGCTATTATGGTGTGGTGTTATTATGATATTATGGTATGGTGTTATTATGGTATGGTGTTATTATGTTATTATGGTGTGGTGTTATTATATTATTATGGTATGGTGTTATTATGGTATTATGGTATGGTGTTATGGTATTATGGTATGGTGTTATTATGGTATGGTGTTATTATGTTATTATGGTATGGTGTTATTATGGTATTATGGTATGGTGTTATTATGGTATGGTGTTATTATGGTATGGTGGTATTATGGTATTATGGTATGGTGTTATTATGGTATTATGGTATGGTGTTATTATGGTATGGTGTTATTATGTTATTATGGTATGGTGTTATTATGGTATGGTGGTATTATGGTATTATGGTATGGTGTTATTATGGTATTATGGTATGGTGTTATTATGGTATGGTGTTATTATGTTATTATGGTATGGTGTTATTATGGTATTATGGTATGGTGTTATTATGGTATGGTGTTATTATGGTATGGTGTTATTATGGTATTATGGTATTATGGTATGGTGTTATTATGGTATGGTGTTATTATGTTATTATGGTATGGTGTTATTATGGTATTATGGTATGGTGTTATTATGGCATGGTGTTATTATGGTATTATGGTATGGTGTTATTATGGTATTATGGTATTATGGTATGGGCAGGCATAAGCTACGGACAACTGACACAATTGCATTTTATCGATGGCAATTTAAATGCACAAAAATACTGTAACGAGATCACGAGGTCCATTGTTAGGCTTCTTTTTTAAAGGTATCTGTGACCAATAGATGCATATCTGTATTCCCAGTCATGTGAAATTCATAGATTAGGACCTAATTCATTTATATCAATTGACTGAAACTGTTGCATTTTACGTTTATATTTTTGTTTAGTATAAATAACGTTCACTTCCAGCTAGCTACTAATTCCGTTGCAGAAGAGGGGACAGTGGACGGTCCTCGGCCTTGCTGTAGCTACCGTTAGCTGTGCTCCGTGGTGATGGCACCATACTGCGATGCTGCATTCAACTGCACCGGTGAAACATTCAATGTTAGTAGCTACCGTTAGTTGTGCTCCGTGGTGATGGCACCATACTGCAATGCTGCATTCAACTGCACTGGTGAAACATTAACTGTTAGTAGCTACCGTTAGCTGTGCTCCGTGGTGATGGCACCATACTGCAATGCTGCATTCAACTGCACTGGTGAAACATTAACTGTTAGTAGCTACCGTTAGCTGTGCTCCGTGGTGATGGCACCATACTGCAATGCTGCATTCAACTGCACCGGTGAAACATTAACTGTTAGTAGCTACCGTTAGCTGTGCTCCGTGGTGATGGCACCATACTGCGATGCTGCATTCAACTGCACTGGTGAAACATTAACTGTTAGTAGCTACCGTTAGCTGTGCTCCGTGGTGATGGCACCATACTGCGATGCTGCATTCAACTGCACCGGTGAAACATTAACTGTTAGTAGCTACCATTAGCTGTGCTCCGTGGTGATGGCACCATACTGCGATGCTGCATTCAACTGCACCGGTGAAACATTAACTGTTAGTAGCTACCGTTAGCTGTGCTCCGTGGTGATGGCACCATACTGCGATGCTGCATTCAACTGCACCGGTGAAACATTAAATGTTACAACAACCCGTAGCTACCGTTAGCTGTGCTCCGTGGTGATGGCACCATACTGCGATGCTGCATTCAACTGCACCGGTGAAACATTAACTGTTAGTAGCTACCGTTAGCTGTGCTCCGTGGTGATGGCACCATACTGCGATGCTGCATTCAACTGCACCGGTGAAACATGCAGTGCAAAAAAATATAATAATAATAATAATAAATTCAAGTTTAAGTGTCACAGCAA
Organism: Oncorhynchus gorbuscha; assembly: GCF_021184085.1. Classification (NCBI taxonomy): domain Eukaryota; kingdom Metazoa; phylum Chordata; class Actinopteri; order Salmoniformes; family Salmonidae; genus Oncorhynchus; species Oncorhynchus gorbuscha. The sequence continues at coordinate 2,101,012 of NC_060190.1, forward strand.
CCCGTAGCTAAGTTTTTTTGTTATTTGGAATTATTAAATACTTTTTGATTAGGGTTGCGGGGCATATTATGCACATCTGCAAGCATTGCAGCAAAGGACAGATTCTAGGAAATGTATCTCTTTTGTTTTAATATGTTAAAAGGCTGTATACAGAATCCTATGTACATGCGTGGGCATTACAAAGGGCCATTATGTTTTCTAATAAATCAGTTTGGACCAGTTATTTGAACGGTTCACTGTTATAACAAACATAATAGGCTATGATAAATATTATAATATATAATATGGCAAATTAGTTGTTTTATCAATATGTCCTGTCTGCTGATTGACATCGTTGCCTTAAAAACATCTCGGTGACAGGGGGGGGGGGGGGGGGGGGGCAGTATTGAGTAGCTTGGATGAATAAGGTGCCCAGAGTAAACTACCTGCTCCTCAGTCCCAGTTGCTAATATATGCATATTATTAGTATATTTGGATAGAAAACACTCTGAAGTTTATAAATCAGTTTGAATGATGTCTGTGAGTATAACAAAACTCATATGGCAGGTGAAACCCTGAGAAAAATCCAATCAGGAAGTGGGAAATCTGAGGCTTGTATTTTTTTTTTTTTAACTCAGCCTCTATTGCAGATACATTATTGGTTATATTATTATTATTGGATATTGGTTATATTGTGGTCACGACAGAGTTTTGTTCCAATGCTTTTCTACAGACAATGGAATTCTCTGTTTGGAACATTATTGAACATTTATGATAAAAACATCCTAAAGATTGATTCTATACTTAGTTTGAAATGTTTCTACGACCTGTAATATAACTTTTTGAGCTTTTCGTCTGACGTTCGGCTGGACCTGAATGAGCGTTTGGATTTGTGTACTAAATGCCCTAACAAAAGAAGCTATTTGGACATAAATTATGGACATTATCGAACAAATCAAACATTTATGGTGGAACTGTGATTCACAGGAGTGCATTCTGATGAAGATCATCAAAGGTAAGTGAATATTTATACTATAATAATATATATGTAACAATAATAATATTTATAATGCTATTTCTGACTAATGTTGACTACCCAATATGGCGGATATCTTTTTGGCTGATTTGTTGTCTGAACGCTGTACTCAGATTATTGCATGGTTTGCTTTTTCCGTAAAGTTTGTTTGAAATCTGACACAGCGGTTGCATTAAGGAGAAGTATATCTCTAATTCCATGTATAACACTTGTATTTTTATCAACATTTATGATGAGAATTTCTGTGAGTTGATGTGACTCTCTGCACAATCACCGCATGTTTTAGAACTACTGAACGTAACGTGCCAATGTAAAATTAGATTTTAAAAAAGCACGTTAGTGAACAAAACGTATTATGTATTGTGTAACATTGTGTAACATGAAGTCCTATGAGTGTCATCTGATGAAGATCATCAAAGGTTAGTGATACATTTGTATATCTATTTGTGCTTTTTGTGACGCCTCTTTGGCTGGAAGAATGGCTGGGGTTTTCTGTGACTAGGTGGTGACCTAACATAATCGTTTGTGGTGCTTTCGCTGTAAAGCATTTTTGAAATCAGACACTGTGGCTGGATTAACAATAATTGTATCTTTAAAATGGTGTAAAATACTTGTATGCTTGAGGAATTTTAATTATGAGATTTCTGTTGTTTTGAATTTGGCGCCCTGCACTTTCACTGGCTGTTGGTGAGGTGGGACGCTCCCGTCCCACATGTCTCAGAGAGGTTAAAGCCACACTGTAAGATCAGCAGTGGGCCAACAATGCAAATGTAAACAATGGAACAAATGCATCACATCCAAATATCACTTGATTATCTGTAGTGCTGGAGGAATGACACACCCAGATAAACACACACAAAGAGTTTAAAAAAAGGACTATTTAAAACTAGGAACCTGATCTCCTTTATATTCAAACTGACATACTCCATATTCACTTCATGTTTTCTAATAAAAACAAACAAATATATGTTTGAGTACACTTTGCACCATTTAATTTCATGTGATATAAACAGGTAAACACATTATCAGTCAACATAAGACAATGGGAGAACTGTGTATGTTCTCTGATGAATTTTAAGTTAATGTGAAGTGAAATATCAATATACCCACTAGGAGAAGAAATTAAGTCAATGTGATGTGACATAACAATTTACAAACTAGGGTGAAGGCTTCTTCCCTCCTGAGTGGATTCTCACGTGACTTTTAAGTGACCGCGATGAGGAATAGGTCTTTCCACAGTCTGAGCATTGGTGAGGCTTTTCTCCCGTGTGGATTCTCACGTGACTTTTAAGTGACCGCGATGAGGAATAGGTCTTTCCACAGTCTGAGCATTGGTAAGGCTTTTCTCCAGTGTGGATTCTCTCATGCACTTTCATGTGTGCTAACTGGGTAAAACTTTTTCCACACTGGGAGCACCGATGAGGCTTATCTCCTGTGTGTGTCCTCTCATGTCTTTTTAGGTTCCCTAACTCTGTAAAACCCTTCCCACACTGGGAGCAGTGGAAAGGCTTTTCTCCTGAGTGTATTCTTTTATGTTTTTTCAGGTTCCCTAACCGTGTAAAACTCCTTTCACACTGGGAGCAGTGGAAAGTCTTATCACCTGTGTGTATCCTCTCATGTCTTTTCAAGCTTGCTAACAAGGAAAAACTATTTTCACACTGGGAGCATTGGAAAAGTGCATCTCTTGTGTGTATCCTCTCATGTCTTTTCAGGCTTGCTAACAAGGAAAAACTCTTTCCACACAGAGAGCATTGGTAAGGCTTCTCCCCTGTGTGCATTCTCTCATGTGCTTTCATGTGCCCTAACTCTGCAAAACTCTTTCCACACTGGGAACATTGGTAAGGCTTCTCTCCTGTGTGCAATGTCCTATGCACTTTCAGGTCCCTTAACCGGGTAAAACTCTTTCCACAGTGGGAGCAGTGGTGTCGTCTTGCTGGTTTGGACGTCTCTGGTTCCTCTGAATCTGGTCTTTCTCCTGCCAAAGACAGAATGTTTATTTAAATAGAGAGAGACCTGAATGAAACCTCCATGTGACAAAACTGACTTCCATTGAAGTTTAATCCAAATCAGAGCCAGGTTTCCAATCATTTAATAATTTTAACAATTATTTGTTTTTAAAAACAACTGTAGAACATGGTGCTTGCACTGCCACAGGCCTACTTCTATGTGTAATCAGGCCAGGTAGCCTAGAGGCCTACTTCTATGTGTAATCAGGCCAGGTAGCCTAGAGGCCTACTTCTATAATAATAATCAGGCCAGGTAATATTTATAACCTACTTCTATGTGTAATCAGGCCAGGTAGCCTAGAGGCCTATTTCTATGTGTAATCAGGCCAGGTAGTACTTCTATGTGTAATCAGGCCAGGTAGCCTACAATCAGGCCAGGTAGCCTACTTCTATGTGTAATCAGGCCAGGTAGCCTACTTCTATGTGTAATCAGGCCAGGTAGCCTACGTCTATGTGTAATCAGGCCAGGTAGCCTACAGGCCTGCTTCTATGTGTAATCAGGCCAGGTAGCCTAGAGGCCTACTTCTATGTGTAATCAGGCCAGGTAGCCTACTTCTATGTGTAATCAGGCCAGGTATCCTACTTCTATGTGTAATCAGGCCAGGTAGCCTGCTTCTATGTGTAATCAGGTCAGGTAGCCTAGAAGCCTACTTCTATGTGTAATCAGGCCAGGTAGCCTAGAGGCCTACTTCTATGTGTAATCAGGTCAGGTAACCTAGAGGCCTACTTCTATGTGTAATCAGGCCAGGTAGCCTAGAGGCCTACTTCTATGTGTAATCAGGTCAGGTAACCTAGAGGCCTACTTCTATGTGAAATCAGGTCAGGTAGCCTAGAGGCCTACTTCTATGTGAAATCAGGCCAGGTAGCCTACAGGCCTACTTCTATGTGTAATCAGTCCAGGTAGCCTAGAGGCCTACTTCTATGTGTAATCAGGTCAGGTAGCCTAGAGGCCTACTTCTATGTGTAATCAGGCCAGGTAGCCTACTTCTATGTGTAATCAGGCCAGGTAACCTAGAGGCCTACTTCTATGTGTAATCAGGCCAGGTAGCCTAGAGGCCTACTTCTATGTGTAATCAGGCCAGGTAGCCTACTTCTATGTGTAATCAGGTCAGGTAGCCTAGAGGCCTACTTCTATGTGTAATCAGGCCAGGTAGCCTAGAGGCCTACTTCTATGTGTAATCAGGCCAGGTAGCCTACTTCTATGTGTAATCAGGTCAGGTAGCCCACAGGCCTACTTCTATGTGTAATCAGGCCAGGTAGCCTAGAGGCCTACTTCTATGTGTAATCAGGCCAGGTAGCCTACAGGCCTGCTTCTATGTGTAATCAGGCCAGGTAGCCTAGAGGCCTACTTCTATGTGTAATCAGGACAGGTAGCCTACTTCTATGTGTAATCAGGCCAGGTATCCTACTTCTATGTGTAATCAGGCCAGGTAGCCTAGAGGCCTACTTCTATGTGTAATCAGGCCAGGTAGCCTAGAGGCCTACTTCTATGTGTAATCAGGCCAGGTAGCCTAGAGGCCTACTTCTATGTGTAATCAGGCCAGGTAGCCTAGAGGCCTACTTCTATGTGTGATCAGGCCATGGTAGCCTAGAGGCCTACTTCTATGTGTAATCAGGCCAGGTATCCTACTTCTATGTGTAATCAGGCCAGGTAGCCTAGAGGCCTACTTCTATGTGTAATCAGGCCAGGTAGCCTAGAGGCCTACTTCTATGTGTAATCAGGCCAGGTATCCTACTTCTATGTGTAATCAGGCCAGGTAGCCTAGAGGCCTACTTCTATGTGTAATCAGGCCAGGTAGCCTAGAGGCCTACTTCTATGTGTAATCAGGCCAGGTAGCCTAGAGGCCTACTTCTATGTGAAATCAGGCCAGGTAGCCTAGAGGCCTACTTCTATGTGTAATCAGGCCAGGTAGCCTAGAGGCCTACTTCTATGTGTAATCAGGCCAGGTAGCCTAGGCCTAGGCCAGGTAGCCTAGAGGCCTACTTCTATGTGTAATCAGGCCAGGTAGCCTAGAGGCCTACTTCTATGTGTAATCAGGCCAGGTATCCTACTTCTATGTGTAATCAGGCCAGGTAGCCTAGAGGCCTACTTCTATGTGTAATCAGGCCAGGTAACCTAGAGGCCTACTTCTATGTGTAATCAGGCCAGGTAGCCTAGAGGCCTACTTCTATGTGTAATCAGGCCAGGTATCCTACTTCTATGTGTAATGAGGCCAGGTAGCCTAGAGGCCTACTTCTATGTGTAATCAGGCCAGGTAGCCTAGAGGCCTACTTCTATGTGTAATCAGGCCAGGTAGCCTAGAGGCCTACTTCTATGTGTAATCAGGTGAGTGTCTTTACGCAAGATCTCTAGATTGACAGGAGCGCTTCAAAAAAAACTCGTAAAGGCAATGAAATAAACACTAACTAGCCTAGACAGTGCTCTCGGCAACCAACGTGTCCATGACAACGGTAAGACTGTAGTGACATAGTGACATACAGAAATGACCGTAAACCAAACTAACATTGTATACTAGAAATGATGGTAATTAACGGTAAATGTACTACTGGTGATACTAGCGTGACATTAATACCATGCAGTCAGTCTCTCTTGGCTGAGAGTTGAGGAGAGACTGACTGCATCACTTCTTCTTTTTATAAGAAACATTAATGTGTTGAAAATCCCAAATTGTTTGCATAGTCAATTTACACAAAGCTCTGACACACACACACTTATCCCACCAAACATGCCACCAGGGGTCTTTTCACAGGCCCCAAAATCAAGAACAAATTCAAGAAAATGTACAATGGACTAATCCATTGTAGAGGCCTGTCTGAGTGGACTAATCCATTGTAGAGGCCTGTCTGAGTGGACTAATCCATTGTAGAGGCCTGTCTGAGTGGACTAATCCATTGTAGAGGCCTGTCTGAGTGGACTAATCCATTATAGAGGCCTGTCTGAGTGGACTAATCCATTGTAGAGGCCTGTCTGAGTGGACTAATCCATTGTAGAGGCCTGTCTGAGTGGACTAATCCATTATAGAGGCCTGTCTGAGTGGATTAATCATTTATAGAGGCCTGTCTGAGTGGACTAATCCATTATAGAGGCCTGTCTGAGTGGACTAATCCATTATAGAGGCCTGACCCCATTTAGTCGTCTGGTCAATTGTTTGGTCGAAAGACTGTTGGACGACCGAGATTATTTTAGTCAAGCAGTGGCAAGTATATATATGTTTTTTTAAAGTATGGCACATGAGACACCTGGCTCGGTATCCGACCGTAAGGCGCTACAGAGAGTAGTGCGTAGGGCCCAGTACATCACTGGCGCCAAGCTTCCTGCCATCCAGGAACTATATACCAGGCGGTATCAGAGGAAGGCCCAAAACATTGTCAAAGACTCCAGTCACCCAAGTCATAGACTGTTCTCTCTGCTACCGCACGGCAAGCTGTACCAAAACGCCAGGTCAATGTCCGAAGGGCTCCTGGGCAGCTTCCACCCACAGGCCATAAGACTGCTGAACAATCAATCAAATGGAAACCCAGACCAGTAGAAAAAGTAGGAAGGGAAGCGCTACTAAGGTACACAATAGTACATTTTGGTAGATAAAAGGTGCTCTTTGGTAAAAGGGGTAAATTGGTCAACAAAAAGAAAGGAGGACCAAGGCACTCTTCATGTAATCGATTAAAATGCCTTTTTATGGCATGTTCAATAGAAGTAAAGTTTTAAAAATCTGACGCGTTTCGGCTGCATGGCCTTCGTCAGGGAGTACAAAGAAATAAACCCAGACTATTTACATTGACACCACCCCCTACCTACATGTACATTTACACTGCTGGTGCTCACTGTTTGTCTATGCATGGTCACTTTACCCCTACCTACATGTAGAAATTGCCTGGACTGGCCTCCGCACATTGACTCGATGCCGGTGCCTCGTTAGTTATTATATATATATTTTTACCCCATTTTCTCCGCAATTTCGTGGTTTCAATTGGTAGTTACAGTGTTGTCTCAGCGTTGCTACTCCCATACCGCCCCCGGAGAGGCGAAACAACCAAGCCGCACTGCTTCTTGACACAATGCCCACTTAACCCGGGAAGCACCAACGTGTCGGAGGAAACACTGTGCACCTGGCTACCGTGTCAGCGTGCACTGCGCCAAGACTGTCACAGGAGTCGCTAGTGCGCAATGTGACCAGGACATCCCTGCCAGACAAACCCTCCCCTAACCTGGACAACACTGGGCCAATTATGCACCGCCCCAGGGGTCTCCCGGTCGCCTGGACTCGAATCCAGAATCTCTATCGTTATTGTTATTTTATTGTGTTACTTAGAAACATTTTTTTTTTACAATTGTTTATTTTCTAAATATTTTCTGAACTCTTTTTCTTTTACTTCATTGTTTGTTAATTTGGGAATCGGCACATGTGACTAATAATATTTGATTTGATTCCGTCTGTGTTGTTTGCTGTTAAAGAAAATAAACAGCGAGTAGCAGAAGTGGAAAAACAAGGGGGGAGGTCGAAGTTTGGTGTAAGTTTGTGGTAGGCTATATACAATTAATTATATATTTATACAATTAATTTAAAAGTAAAAAATGCATGTCCCTTTAACAAGTCCTACAGTACTGAACAATACAAGTGTAGAACTCCAGTAAGAAATTGCCCCTTTAAAACCACACATTAGTTTAACAAGGGTAGTTTATGCCCCTGTTTTTAATCCAATACTCACTGGCGTTAATCAGATCGTCTGTCTCCTCCTCCTCTCCTTCCTCCTTGTCTTTTATTGAGAGAGCCTCCTCCTCCTCGTCCTCTCTAAAAGGTTCTTCCTCTTCCTCCTTTTTGATTCTTAAAGATTCTACCCCCTCTTCCACGCTGATATCCTCATCTTCCTCCTTTTTAATTCTGAAAGCTTCTACTTCCTCTTCTTCCACTGTGACAGCCTGTATCCCCTCTTCCTCTTTCACTCCTAAAGTGTCTTTCTCTTCTTTAACTGTAACATCCTCCTCTTTTAATGTGAGAACCTCCTCTTCCCGTTTCATTCCACAAGGTTCTTTCTCTTTTTTAAATGATATAGTATTCTCTTCCTCCTGCTTAAATCTAAACACGTCTTCATCTCCTTTCACTGCAATATCCTCATGTTCTTCTTTCACGACAAAGTTCAGCCCCAGAGATTCTTTCTCCGCGCAACAGACCTCTTCTTCTTTAGCAGGGGTGGAGTAGCAAAGTGAGCTCATGGTCAGGGCATGTCAGCTAGCGACTGGCCTAGTGCTTGGCTCAGAAATAACCTTAACCTTATTTGCCAATGTAACAAGTAAATTATGTTCATTTAACCAGTAGATACTCAAACAGAATTGTGTTTAAAACACTGAGATGAATATATATACAAACAATGACAAAATAAGCGTCAATATTACGTTTTGTGTTGTCGAGCGAGAAAGTTGAGTCAGGAACCGTGTTGTTATTGAAGCGCCCTCTCCCGTCCACTAGATTATACGTCACGGCGAGAGGCACAATCTGAAAGACTCACGTCGCCATCTGCTGACCGGAGTGGGTAACGCAGTTTAGAAAAATATTCACGACAATTGTTTATTCTGTCGTAAGTCATTGCAAAACAACCAGAGCTCATGTTTTCTCTTACTTCTTAGCAGTACTTTACTCTATGCAATTAAATTGTTTATTTTATTTGTAATGTAATATTATCTTATGTTGTTGTTGTCTATATCAGTTTTGTAAACTGTCATGTATTTTTATGTTTGTGCATTTAAAAAAACGCATTTTCCAAGTTTGCCCCTTTAACAATTCCTATAGTACTGAGCAACACATTAGTTCAACAAGTGCTGAGTTTGTGCCCCTGTTTTTATGAGACAACTAACTGGTGTTAATCTTCCTCTCCTCCTGCTCCTCTTACACTCCCAAAATGTATTTCCCCTTCTCTTTCATTGAGATGTCCTCCTCTTCCTCTTCAAAAGGTTCTTCCTCTTCTTTCACTACAACATCCTCCTCTTCTTCTTTCACTACAACATCCTCCTCTTCTTTCAATGTGATATCTTCTTCCTCCTTTTTCATTCGGAAAGCATCTCCTCTTCCTCGTCCACTGTAACACCCTCTATCTCCTCGTCCTCGTCCACTGTAACACCCTCTATCTCCTCTTCCTCGTCCACTGTAACACCCTCTATCTCCTCTTCCTCATCCACTGTAACACCCTCTATCTCCTTTTCCTCATCCACTGTAACACCCTCTATCTCATCTTCCTCGTCCACTGTAACACCCTCTATCCCTTCTTCCACTGTAACAGCCTCTATCCCTTCTTCCACTGTAACACCCTCTATCCCTTCTTCCTCTTCTACTGTAACACCCTCTATCCCTTCTTCCTCTTCCACTGTAACAGCCTCTATCCCTTCCTCCTCTTCCACAGTAACACCCTCTATCCCTTCTTCCACTATGACACCCTCTATCCCTTCTTCCACTGTAACACCCTCTATCCCCTCTTTCACTGTAACACCCTCTATCCCTTCTTCCTCTTCCTCTGTAACACCCTCTATCCCTTCTTCCTCTTCCACTGTAACACCCTCTATCCCTTCCTCCTCTTCCACTGTAACACCCTCTATCCCCTCCTCCTCTTTCACTGTAACACCCTCTATCCCTTCTTCCTCTTCCTCTGTAACACCCTCTATCCCTTCTTCCTCTTCCACTGTAACACCCTCTATCCCTTCCTCCTCTTCCACTGTAACACCCTCTATCCCTTCTTCCACTGTAACACCCTCTATCCCCTCCTCCTCTTTCACTGTAACACCCTCTATCCCTTCTTCCTCTTCCTCTGTAACACCCTCTATCCCTTCTTCCTCTTCCTCTGTAACACCCTCTATCCCTTCTTCCACTGTAACACCCTCTATCCCTTCCTCCACTGTAACACCCTCTATCCCTTCTTCCACTGTAACACCCTCCATCCCTTCTTCCTCTTCCTCTGTAACACCCTCTATCCCTTCTTCCTCTTCCACTGTAACACCCTCTATCCCTTCTTCCACTGTAACACCCTCTATCCCTTCTTCCACTGTAACACCCTCTATCCCCTCCTCCTCTTTCACTGTAACACCCTCTATCCCTTCTTCCTCTTCCTCTGTAACACCCTCTATCCCTTCTTCCTCTTCCTCTGTAACACCCTCTATCCCTTCTTCCACTGTAACACCCTCTATCCCTTCCTCCACTGTAACACCCTCTATCCCTTCTTCCACTGTAACACCCTCCATCCCTTCTTCCTCTTCCTCTGTAACACCCTCTATCCCTTCTTCCACTGTAACACCCTCTATCCCCTCCTCCTCTTCCACTGTAACACCCTCTATCCCCTCCTCCTCTTTCACTGTAACACCCTCTATCCCTTCTTCCTCTTCCTCTGTAACACCCTCTATCCCTTCTTCCTCTTCCACTGTAACACCCTCCATCCCTTCTTCCTCTTCCTCTGTAACACCCTCTATCCCTTCTTCCTCTTCCACTGTAACACCCTCTATCCCTTCTTCCTCATCCACTGTGACAGCCTATATCTCCTCTTCCTCTTCTTTCAATGTGACAGCCTCCTCTTCCTCCTTTTTTCATTCTGAAAGCTTCCTCTCCTTTCAATATTTGGTAGCGCCTCAGTTGAATGTCTGTTTTAGTACAAATATTGTAATACATTACAATAATTCATAGTTATGCTGTAATAGTAACATCTAACTGGTGGTAATTGCTGTCTGTAATTACAGGGGTGTAACAATGAATGTTTGTCACCGTGCTCATTACGAATGTTAAAGTTTCCGCTAGCATCCCAATGCTAATGTTTCCGCTAGCACCCCAATGCTAATGTTTCCACTAGCATCCCAATGCTAATGTTTCGCTAGCATCCAATGCTAATGTTAATGTTTCCGCTAGCATCCCAATGCTAATGTTTCCGCTAGCATTCCAATGCTAATGTTTCCGCTAGCATCCCAATGCTAATGTTTCCCGCTAGCATCCCAATGCTAATGTTTCCCGCTAGCATCCCAATGCTAATGTTAAAGTTTCCGCTAGCATCCCAATGCTAATGTTAAAGTTTCCGCTAGCATCCCAATGCTAATGTTAAAGTTTCCGCTAGCATCCCAATGCTAATGTTAAAGTTTCCGCTAGCATCCCAATGCTAATGTTTCCGCTAGCATCCCAATGCTAATGTTTCCGCTAGCATCCCAATGCTAATGTTTCCGCTAGCATCCCAATGCTAATGTTAAAGTTTCCGCTAGCATCCCAATGCTAATGTTTCCTCTAGCATCCTAATGCATCTTTTTGACCAATTGAAATGATCTGATCAAAACATGGGAGTTTTTGCCACCAAGGATTTGTGACACGTCTTCAACGGTCACATGGGACAGGAATGATGGAATGGCGATTTTTCACAAAGTAATTGACAGACTCTAGCATGTTTACATTCCAAGAGAAATAGGATTCTCAAAAAAGCACAACGTGCACCACTCGGGGACTGGAGGACGGAGTTTGGGAAACGCTGGGCTGAAAATCAAATACCAATAGGGAGCCACTGTGACAGTATAACTTTAGACCGTCCCCTCGCCCATACCTGGGCGAGAACCAGGCACCCTCTGCACACATCAACAACAGTCACCCACGAAGCATCGTTACCCATCGCTCCACAAAAGCCGCGGCTCTTGCAGAGCAAGGGGAACCACTACTTCAAGGTCTCAGAGCAAGAGATGTCACCGATTGAAACGCTATTTAGCGTGAACACCGCAAACAAAGCTAGCCGTTTCCCATCCGTTACACCACAATGACGTGCTCACACGTTTGCAGTACCCACGTTTATCCACTAGATGGCGGCCGTGCTCCACGGTAAAGTTTTCACACCTCTGCACGAGTCTCTCAGCAGCACTGCAATGTGGGAACTTACAAAGTCAGTTGTCATGCAATGTTTTTCTTCGCTACATAATGACAATTCTCCATGCCAACACTTATTATTGGGACTCTTTGCCCTAATATCATCACTATCACTTATTACTCCTAGTGTATTTTCCCTCCTTTGTAAAACCTTTGACTGTTCTACTCTGGGCATACTAATATACACATAATCACTTTTTTGTGGTCACGTCCCTCTCGTTAGCAGATAATATTGAATCTAGAATTCCGCCGAGTAAAACGTGCAATACGCAGTTTCTATTTTCTATTTCTATGTGGCCCTTTATTTAACTAGTCCGGTTGTGTTGTGACTCGAGAGCAGGGAACACGAGGTGTTCGTCAACAACATACATGGTGGGAAATGTAGAGGGGCGTGTAGAAATTAAACAATTGTGCCTTTTTGACGGAAATATGGAGGTGGCTCCGAAAAGAGCCTTTGGTGAATTTTGGAGATCATGGTCATCGTTTAAGCGCGCTCCGCGAATACGGTGATATCTATCATGCTGTGTGTTCCTAGCTCCAACAGTGATATCTATCATGCTGTGTGTTCCTAGCTCCAACAGTGATATCTATCATGCTGTGTGTTCCTAGCTCCAACAGTGATATCTATCATATTTATGTTCCTAGCTCCAACAGTGATATTTATCATGCTGTGTGTTCCTAGCTCCAACAGTGATATCTATCATGCTGTGTGTTCCTAGCTCCAACAGTGATATCTATCATGTTTATGTTCCTAGCTCCAACAGTGATATCTATCATGCTGTGTGTTCCTAGCTCCAACAGTGATATCTATCATATTTATGTTCCTAGCTCCAACAGTGATATCTATCATGCTGTGTGTTCCTAGCTCCAACAGTGATATTTATCATGCTGTGTGTTTCTAGCTCCAACAGTGATATCTATCATGCTGTGTGTTCCTAGCTCCAACAGTGATATCTATCATGCTGTGTGTTCCTAGCTCCAACAGTGATATCTATCATGCTGTGTGTTCCTAGCTCCAACAGTGATATTAAACGTGTTTATTTTCCTAGCTCCAACAGTGATATTTATCATGCTGTGTGTTCCTAGCTCCAACAGTGATATCTATCATGTTTATGTTCCTAGCTCCAACAGTGCTGTGTGTTCCTAGCTCCAACAGTGATATTAAACGTGTTTATTTTCCTAGCTCCAACAGTGATATCTATAGTAGATGTTATTGGTCCATACACACGTTGTAACAGATGTTATTGGTCCATATGTAACAGTATAATTTTAAACCGTCCCCTCGCCCATACCCGGGCGCGAACCAGGGACCTTCTGCACACATCAACAACAGTCACCCACGAAGCGTCGTTACCCATCGCTCCACAAAAGCCACGGCCCTTGCAGAGCAAGGGGAACCACTACTTCAAGGTCTCAGAGCAAGTGACGTCACCGATTGAAACGCTATTTAGCGCACACCGCTAACTAAGCTAGCCGTTTCACATCCGTTACACATACACATGATGTAGTAGATGTTATTGGTCCATACACATTTAAGCAGATGTTATTGGTCCATACACATGCTGTAGTAGATGTTATTGGTCCATACACATTTAAGCAGATGTTATTGGTCCATACACATGCTGTAGTAGATGTTATTGGTCCATACACATGTTGAAGTAGATGTTATTGGTCCATACACATTTTAAGCAGATGTTATTGGTCCATACACATTTAAGCAGATGTTATTGGTCCATACACATGCTGTAGTAGATGTTATTGGTCCATACACATGCTGTAGTAGATGTTATTGGTCCATACACATTTAAGCAGATGTTATTGGTCCATACACATGCTGTAGTAGATGTTATTGGTCCATACACATGTTGAAGTAGATGTTATTGGTCCATACACATTTTAAGCAGATGTTATTGGTCCATACACATTTAAGCAGATGTTATTGGTCCATACACATGATGTAGTAGATGTTATTGGTCCATACACATGATGTAGCAGATGTTATTGGTCCATACACATGATGTAGTAGATGTTATTGGTCCATACACATGATGTAGTAGATGTTATTGGTCCATACACATGATGTAGTAGATGTTATTGGTCCATACACATTTTAAGCAGATGTTATTGGTCCATACACATGATGTAGTAGATGTTATTGGTCCATACACATTTAAGCAGATGTTATTGGTCCATACACATTTAAGCAGATGTTATTGGTCCATACACATTTAAGCAGATGTTATTGGTCCATACACATTTAGTAGATGTTATTGGTCCATACACATGTGTAGTAGATGTTATTGGTCCATACACATTTAAGAGATGTTATTGGTCCATACACATGCTGTCCAGATACACATGTTGAAGTAGATGTTATTGGTCCATACACATTTTAAGCAGATGTTATTGGTCCATACACATTTAAGCAGATGTTATTGGTCCATACACATGATGTAGTAGATGTTATTGGTCCATACACATGATGTAAGATGTTATTGGTCCATACACATGATGTAGCAGATGTTATTGGTCCATACACATGATGTAGTAGATGTTATTGGTCCATACACATGATGTAGTAGATGTTATTGGTCCATACACATGATGTAGTAGATGTTATTGGTCCATACACATGATGTAGTAGATGTTATTGGTCCATACACATTTTAAGCAGATGTTATTGGTCCATACACATGATGTAGTAGATGTTATTGGTCCATACACATTTAAGCAGATGTTATTGGTCCATACACATTTAAGCAGATGTTATTGGTCCATACACATTTAAGCAGATGTTATTGGTCCATACACATGTTGAAGCAGATGTTATTGCGGGTGTAGTGAAATGCTGGTGTTCCTAGCTCCAACAGTGCAGTAGTATCTAACAATTCACAACAATACACACACATCTAAAAGTAAAAGAATGTAATTAAGAAATATATAAATATTAGGACGAGTAACGTCGGAGTGGCATCGTCTAAAATACAGGAGAATAAAATACAGAATATATACATATGAGATGAGTAAAGCAGCAGAGACCAGCCTAGTGGTTAGAGCGTAGGGACGGCAGGGTAGCCTAGTGGTTAGAGCGTAGAGGCGGCAGGGTAGCCTAGTGGTTAGAGCGTAGGGACGGCAGGGTAGCCTAGTGGTTAGAGCGTAGGGACGGCAGGGTAGCCTAGTGGTTAGAGCGTAGGGACGGCAGGGTAGCCTAGTGGTTAGAGCGTAGGGACGGCAGGGTAGCCTAGTGGTTAGAGCGTAGGGACGGCAGGGTAGCCTAGTGGTTAGAGCGTAGGGACGGCAGGGTAGCCTAGTGGTTAGAGCGTAGGGACGGCAGGGTAGCCTAGTGGTTAGAGTGGAGGGACGGCAGGTTAGCCTAGTGGTTAGAGTGTAGGGACGGCAGGGTAGCCTAGTGGTTAGAGCATAGGGACGGCAGGTTAGCCTAGTGGTTAGAGCGTAGGGACGGCAGGGTAGCCTAGTGGTTAGAGCGTAGGGACGGCAGGGTAGCCTAGTGGTTAGAGCGTAGGGACGGCAGGGTAGCCTAGTGGTTAGAGCGTAGGGACGGCAGGGTAGCCTAGTGGTTAGAGCGTAGGGACGGCAGGGTAGCCTAGTGGTTAGAGCGTAGGGACGGCAGGGTAGCCTAGTGGTTAGAGCGTAGGGACGGCAGGGTAGCCTAGTGGTTAGAGCGTAGGGACGGCAGGGTAGCCTAGTGGTTAGAGCGTAGGGACGGCAGGGTAGCCTAGTGGTTAGAGCGTAGGGACGGCAGGGTAGCCTAGTGGTTAGAGCGTAGGGACGGCAGGTTAGCCTAGTGGTTAGAGCGTAGGGACGGCAGGGTAGCCTAGTGGTTAGAGCGTAGGGACGGCAGGTTAGCCTAGTGGTTAGAGCGTAGGGACGGCAGGGTAGCCTAGTGGTTAGAGCGTAGGGACGGCAGGGTAGCCTAGTGGTTAGAGCGTAGGGACGGCAGGGTAGCCTAGTGGTTAGAGCGTAGGGACGGCAGGTTAGCCTAGTGGTTAGAGCGTAGGGACGGCAGGGTAGCCTAGTGGTTAGAGCGTAGGGACGGCAGGGTAGCCTAGTGGTTAGAGCGTAGGGACGGCAGGTTAGCCTAGTGGTTAGAGCGTAGGGACGGCAGGGTAGCCTAGTGGTTAGAGCGTAGGGACGGCAGGGTAGCCTAGTGGTTAGAGCGTAGGGACGGCAGGGTAGCCTAGTGGTTAGAGCGTAGGGACGGCAGGGTAGCCTAGTGGTTAGAGCGTAGGGACGGCAGGTTAGCCTAGTGGTTAGAGCGTAGGGACGGCAGGTTAGCCTAGTGGTTAGAGCGTAGGGACGGCAGGTTAGACTAGTGGTTAGAGCGTAGGGACGGCAGGGTAGCCTAGTGGTTAGAGCGTAGGGACGGCAGGTTAGCCTAGTGGTTAGAGCGTAGGGACGGCAGGGTAGCCTAGTGGTTAGAGCGTAGGGACGGCAGGGTAGCCTAGTGGTTAGAGCGTAGGGACGGCAGGGTAGCCTAGTGGTTAGAGCGTAGGGACGGCAGGGTAGCCTAGTGGTTAGAGCGTAGGGGCGGCAGGGTAGCCTAGTGGTTAGAGCGTAGGTGCGCCAGGGTAGCCTAGTGGTTAGAGTGTAGGGACGGCAGGGTAGCCTAGTGGTTAGAGTGTAGGGGCGGCAGGGTAGCCTAGTGGTTAGAGTGTAGGGACGGCAGGGTAGGGTAGTCTAGTGGTTAGAATACAGAACACAAACCCTGACCGTTCATATGAGGTGAGTAAAGCAGTATGTAAACATTATTCAAGAGACCAGTTGTAAGACCATTTCTGGAGTCTGTTTTCCCTGGCTGTCACCCTCGTATACCATGACCACATCCTGTGTTTTCACTGGCTGTCACCCTCGTATACCATGACCACATCCTGTCACCCTCGTATACCATGACCACATCCTGTCACCCTCGTATACCATGACCACATCCTGTCACCCTCGTATACCATGATCACATCCTGTCACCCTCGTATACCATGACCACATCCTGTCAACCTCGTATACCATGACCACATCCTGTCACCCTCGTATACCATGACCACATCCTGTTTTCCCTGGCTGTCACCCTCGTATACCATGATCACATCCTGTGTTTTCCCTGGCTGTCACCCTCGTATACCATGACCACATCCTGTCACCCTCGTATACCATGACCACATCCTGTCACCCTCGTATACCATGACCACATCCTGTCACCCTCGTATACCATGACCACATCCTGTTTTCCCTGGCTGTCACCCTCGTATACCATGATCACATCCTGTGTTTTCCTGGCTGTCACCCTCGTATACCATGACCACATCCTGTCACCATCGTATACCATGACCACATCCTGTCACCCTTGTATACCATGACCACATCCTGTTTTCCCTGGCTGTCACCCTCGTATACCATGATCACATCCTGTGTTTTCCCTGGCTGTCACCCTCGTATACCATGACCACATCCTGTCACCCTCGTATACCATGACCACATCCTGTCACCCTCGTATACCATGACCACATCCTGTCACCCTCGTATACCATGACCACATCCTGTTTTCCCTGGCTGTCACCCTCGTATACCATGATCACATCCTGTGTTTTCCCTGGCTGTCACCCTCGTATACCATGACCACATCCTGTCACCCTCGTATACCATGACCACATCCTGTCACCCTCGTATACCATGACCACATCCTGTTTTCCCTGGCTGTCACCCTCGTATACCATGATCACATCCTGTGTTTTCCCTGGCTGTCACCCTCGTATACCATGACCACATCCTGTCACCCTCGTATACCATGACCACATCCTGTCACCCTCGTATACCATGATCACATCCTGTGTTTTCCCTGGCTGTCACCCTCGTATACCATGACCACATCCTGTCACCCTCGTATACCATGACCACATCCTGTCACCCTCGTATACCATGACCACATCCTGTCACCCTCGTATACCATGATCACATCCTGTGTTTTCCCTGGCTGTCACCCTCGTATACCATGATCACATCCTGTGTTTTCCCTGGCTGTCACCCTCGTATACCATGACCACATCCTGTCACCCTCGTATACCATGACCACATCCTGTCACCCTCGTATACCATGATCACATCCTCTGTTTTCCCTGGCTGTCACCCTCGTATACCATGACCACATCCTGTGTTTTCCCTGGCTGCCACCCTCGTATACCATGACCACATCCTCTGTTTTCCCTGGCTGCCACCCTCGTATACCATGACCACATCCTCTGTTTTCCCTGGCTGTCACCCTCGTATACCATGATCACATCCTGTCACCCTCGTATACCATGACCACATCCTGTCACCCTCGTATACCATGATCACATCCTGTGTTTTCCCTGGCTGTCACCCTCGTATACCATGATCACATCCTGTGTTTTCCCTGGCTGTCACCCTCGTATACCATGACCACATCCTGTCACCCTCGTATACCATGACCACATCCTGTCACCCTCGTATACCATGATCACATCCTCTGTTTTCCCTGGCTGTCACCCTCGTATACCATGACCACATCCTGTGTTTTCCCTGGCTGCCACCCTCGTATACCATGACCACATCCTCTGTTTTCCCTGGCTGCCACCCTCGTATACCATGACCACATCCTCTGTTTTCCCTGGCTGTCACCCTCGTATACCATGACCACATCCTGTCACCCTCGTATACCATGACCACATCCTCTGTTTTCCCTGGCTGTCACCCTCGTATACCAAGACCACATCCTCTGTTTTCCCTGGCTGTCACCCTCGTATACCATGATCACATCCTGTTTTCCCTGGCTGTCACCCTCGTATACCATGACCACATCCTGTGTTTTCCCTGGCTGTCACCCTCGTATACCATGACCACATCCTGTCACCCTCGTATACCATGACCACATCCTGACCTCACTCAAACCCTGACCGTTCAAGCTGGAGAGAGTCCAGAAGAGACCCCTGCAGCAGAATCATTCTAGGCCGGTCGGAACTGTACACCAGCTACCGGGAAGCACTCATGTAAGACAGGAGCTGATCTGCCTGACATTTTGTTTTTAAAATAAGTTTTTTTATTTATTTCACCTTTATTTAACCAGGTAGGCAAGTTGAGAACAAGTTCTCATTTACAATTGCGACCTGGCCAAGATAAAGCAAAGCAGTTCGACACATACAACGACACAGAGTTACACATGGAGTAAAACAAACATACAGTCAATAATACAGTATAAATAAGTCTATATACGATGTGAGCAAATGAGGTGAGATAAGGGAGGTAAAGGCAAAAAAAGGCCATGGTGGCAAAGTAAATACAATATAGCAAGTAAAACACTGAAGAACTCCCAGTTTACAGACTGGCTCCCTCCAACCAGAGAGCAAACTGAACACTCTCTGTCTCCGTGACAACAAACAGGCTGCTCTCAGACTCTGCCGTTCCGTACTTCACTAAACGGACCGATTGATAAGGCGGCACACACCACATTGCCCAGAGCCTTAGAAATGCCTTCCTAACAACTCTAAAGATGGACTGTAATTTTCTCAAGCTGCCAACCAAAAAAACCTTGTCGTTGATTTGTATTAAAATGTGTTTTGCTAGTTTAGAATGTTACTATTTGATAATTATATATGATTGACGTTATGATTGTAGATTGGTGTACAATTCAGTCTATGACTGTGAGAAAGGAAAAGCTACTGCTACTACCACCACTACTGATACTACTACTATTATTGATGCTGCTACTACAGCTACTACTACTCTACTACTATTATTATTGATGCTGCTACTACTACTACTACTACCACTACTACTACAGCTGCTGCTACTATGACTACTGCAGCTACTACTACTGCTGCTACTACTACTACTGATACTACTCCTACTGATACTACTACTACTACCTCTAGTCCTACAATTCAGTCTGACTGTGAAAGAAAGCAAAAGCTACTACTACTACTAGAGACAGACATGATTACCAGACTGCTACTAGAGACAGACATGATTACCAGACTGCTACTAGAGACAGACATGATTACCAGACTGCTACTAGAGACAGACATGATTACCAGACTGCTACTAGAGACAGACATGATTACCAGACTGCTACTAGAGACAGACATGATTACCAGACTGCTACTAGAGAACACATGGTTTTATCCACATTTCAGCCTCATAACGTCAAATAATCAATATTCAGACTATCGGCCAATAAAACAAAGTCTGTAAAAGTAATTTTAAAAAATGGCGTTTTGTCATATATTATCATAAAATATAGTCTGAAGATGGGGGAAACGTGGTGGAAGAACCTAGTCCATTTGAAATTCAAGAAAGCCATTTTGTGTGACTACTGTATTCCCTAGCTGGAAAAACACGTACATTTCACTGTACTGTATAATAATAATAATATAATATATGCCATTTAGCAGACGCTTTTATCCAAAGCGACTTACAGTCATGTGTGCAAACATTCTACGTATGGGTGGTCCCGGGGATCGAACCCACTACCCTGGCGTTACAAGCGCCATGCTCTACCAACTGAGCTACAAGAAGGACTATCCACTATCTGGAAAAACACATACATTTCACTGTACTGCATCCACTAGCTGGAAAAACACATACATTTCCCTACTGTACTGTATCCCTAGCTGGAAAAACACGTACATTTCACTGTACTGTATCCTAGCTGGAAAAACACATACATTTCACTGCTGGAAAAACACGTACATTTCACTGTACTGTATCCCTGGAAAACACATAGCTGGAAAAACACATACATTTCACTGTACTGTATCCCCTAGCTGGAAAAACACGTACATTTCACTGTACTGTATCCCCTGGAGCTGGAAAAACATCCCTGTACACATACATTTCACTGTACTGTATCCCTAGCTGGAAAAACACATACATTTCACTGTACTGTATCCCTAGCTGGAAAAACACATACATTTCACTGTACTGTATCCCC
>NC_060190.1:2121961-2211892 GCF_021184085.1 Oncorhynchus gorbuscha
TTGGATGGGCCATTAGAATAGAGGGAGGACTGTGGATGGGCCTTTAGAATAGAGGGAGGCCTGTGGATGGGCCATTAGAATAGAGGGAGGCCTGTTGGATGGGCCATTAGAATAGAGGGAGGCCTGTTGGATGGGCCATTAGAATAGAGGAGCAATACCTACCGTTACGCGCGCCCTGCGTAGCAATACCTACCGTTACGCGCGCCCTGCGTAGCAATACCTACCGTTACGCGCGCCCTGCGTAGCAATACCTACCGTTACGCGCGCCCTGCGTAGCAATACCTACCGTTACGCGCGCCCTGCGTAGCAATACCTACCGTTACGCGCGCCCTGCGTAGCAATACCTACCGTTACGCGCGCCCTGCGTAGCAATACCTACCGTTACGCGCGCCCTGCGTAGCATACCTACCTACGCGCGCCCTGCGTAGCAATACCTACCGTTACGCGCGCCCTGCGTAGCAATACCTACCGTTACGCGCGCCCTGCGTAGCAATACCTACCGTTACGCGCGCCCTGCGTAGCAATACCTACCGTTACGCGCGCCCTGCGTAGCAATACCTACCGTTACGCCGCGCCCTGCGTAGCAATACCTACCGCCCCGTTACGCGCGCCCTGCGTAGCAACCTACCTACGCGCCCCGCAGCAGCCACCTACGCGCGCCCCGTACCTACGTTACGCGCCCTGCGTAGCAATACCTGCCGTTACGCGCGCCCCGTTACGTTACGCGCGCCCTGCGTAGCAATACCTACCTACGCGCGCCCTGCGTAGCAATACCTACCGTTACGCGCGCCCTGCGTAGCAATACCTACCGTTACGCGCGCCCTGCGTAGCAATACCTACCGTTACGCGCGCCCTGCGTAGCAATACCTACCGTTACGCGCGCCCTGCGTAGCAATACCTACCGTTACGCGCGCCCTGCATAGCAATACCTACCGTTACGCGCGCCCTGTATAGTAATACCTACCGTTACGCGTGCACTGTATAGTAATACCTACCGTTACGCGCGCCCTGCATAGCAATACCTACCGTTACGCGCGCCCTACATAGCAATACCTACCGTTACGCGCGCCCTGTATAGTAATACCTACCGTTACGCGTGCACTGTATAGTAATACCTACCGTTACACGTGTACTGTATAGTAATACCTACCGTTACACGTGTACTGTATAGTAATACCTACCGTTACACGTGTACTGTATAGTAATACCTACCATTACACGTGTACTGTATAGTAATACCTACTATTACACGTGTACTGTATAGTAATACCTACTATTACACGTGTACTGTATAGTAATACCTACTATTACACGTGTACTATATAGTAATACCTACTATTACACGTGTACTATATAGTAATACCTACTATTACACGTGTACTATATAGTAATACCTACTATTACACGTGTACTATATAGTAATACCTACTATTACACGTGTACTATATAGTAATACCTACTATTACACGTGTACTATATAGTAATACCTACTATTACACGTGTACTATATAGTAATACCTACTATTACACGTGTACTATATAGTAATACCTACTATTACACGTGTACTATATAGTAATACCTACTATTACACGTGTACTATATAGTAATACCTACTATTACACGTGTACTATATAGTAATACCTACTATTACACGTGTACTATATAGTAATACCTACTATTACACGTGTACTATATAGTAATACCTACTATTACACGTGTACTATATAGTAATACCTACTATTACACGTGTACTATATAGTATGTAAACTTTTTGCAGCTTCCAATGAATTCCAAACCCAAACTTTGAAAAATAGACCATTTTTCCTCAAAATTGTTCTAATAATGTGCAAGCTATCAAAGAAGGTGGTCACCACTCCTCCGCTAATTAGTGAACCTCCACTCATAAAAGGATTGATCTCTGACCTCAGCAGCGATACCAACCCTAATGATGCCATTAGTGGAAAAACAGCCGAAATTGCGAACGCTCTCCAAAATCAACCATCAAACACAGGCTTTGTGACGGTTCTCTCCACTTTAGCACTTCTGTATCGCCATCAAAGGTTGGCATCGGTCCAATACTACAGTGCACAAGCCGAAGCACGTGCAAGACGTGGCTAACATGAGGCCGCAGGCGGAGAGACGTGGCTAACATGAGGACGCAGGCGGAGCGACGTGGCTAACATGAGGACGCAGGCGGAGCGACGTGGCTAACATGAGGACGCAGGCGGAGCGACGTGGCTAACATGAGGACGCAGGCAGAGCGACGTGGCTAACATGAGGACGCAGGCGGAGCGACGTGGCTAACATGAGGACGCAGGCGGAGCGACGTGGCTAACATGAGGACGCAGGCGGAGCGACGTGGCTAACATGAGGACGCAGGCGGAGTAATACGTGGCTAACATGAGGACGCAGGCGGAGCGACGTGGCTAACATGAGGACGCAGGCGGAGCGACGTGGCTAACATGAGGACACAGGCGGAGCGACGTGGCTAACATGAGGACACAGGCGGAGCGACGTGGCTAACATGAGGACACAGGCGGAGCGACGTGGCTAACATGAGGACACAGGCGGAGCGACGTGGCTAACATGAGGACACAGGCGGAGCGACGTGGCTAACATGAGGACACAGGCGGAGCGACGTGGCTAACATGAGGACACAGGCGGAGCGACGTGGCTAACATGAGGACACAGGCGGAGCGACGTGGCTAACATGAGGACGCAGGCGGAGAGACGTGGCTAACATGAGGACACAGGCGGAGAGACATGGCTAACATGAGGACACAGGCGGAGAGACATGGCTAACATGAGGACACAGGTGGAGAGACATGGCTAACATGAGAGTACAGGTGGAGAGACATGGCTAACATGAGTGTACAGGTGGAGAGAGGTGGGGAGACATGGCTAACATGAGGGTACAGGTGGAGAGACATGGCTAACATGAGTGTACAGGTGGAGAGAGGTGGGGAGACATGGCTAACATGAGGGTACAGGTGGAGAGACATGGCTAACATGAGAGTACAGGTGGAGAGACATGGCTAACATGAGGGTACAGGTGGAGAGAGGTGGAGAGACATGGCTAACATGAGGACACAGGTGGAGAGACATGGCTAACATGAGGACACAGGTGGAGAGACATGGCTAACATGAGGACACAGGTGGAGAGACATGGCTAACATGAGGACACAGGTGGAGAGACATGGCTAACATGAGAGTACAGGTGGAGAGACATGGCTAACATGAGAGTACAGGTGGAGAGACATGGCTAACATGAGGACACAGGTGGAGAGACATGGCTAACATGAGTGTACAGGTGGAGAGAGGTGGGGAGACATGGCTACCATGAGGGTACAGGTGGAGAGACATGGCTAACATGAGTGTACAGGTGGAGAGAGGTGGGGAGACATGGCTAACATGAGGGTACAGGTGGAGAGACATGGCTAACATGAGAGTACAGGTGGAGAGACATGGCTAACATGAGTGTACAGGTGGAGAGAGGTGGAGAGACATGGCTAACATGAGGGTACAGGTGGAGAGAGGTGGAGAGACATGGCTAACATGAGGGTACAGGTGGAGAGACATGGCTAACATGAGGCCACAGGTGGAGAGACATGGCTAACATGAGGCCACAGGTGGAGAGACATGGCTAACATGAGGACACAGGCGGAGCGACGTGGCTAACATGAGGACACAGGCGGAGCGACGTGGCTAACATGAGGACACAGGCGGAGCGACGTGGCTAACATGAGGACACAGGCGGAGCGACGTGGCTAACATGAGGACACAGGCGGAGCGACGTGGCTAACATGAGGACACAGGCGGAGCGACGTGGCTAACATGAGGACGCAGGCGGAGCGACGTGGCTAACATGAGGACGCAGGCGGAGAGACGTGGCTAACATGAGGAGCAGGCGGAGAGACGTGGCTAACATGAGGACGCAGGCGGAGAGACGTGGCTAACATGAGGACGCAGGCGGAGAGACGTGGCTAACATGAGGACGCAGGTGGAGAGACGTGGCTAACATGAGGACACAGGTGGAGAGACATGGCTAACATGAGGACACAGGTGGAAAGACATGGCTAACATGAGGACACAGGTGGAGAGACATGGCTAACATGAGGACACAGGTGGAGAGACATGGCTAACATGAGGACACAGGCGGAGAGACGTGGCTAACATGAGGACACAGGTGGAGAGACATGGCTAACATGAGGACACAGGTGGAGAGACATGGCTAACATGAGGACACAGGTGGAGAGACATGGCTAACATGAGAGTACAGGTGGAGAGACATGGCTAACATGAGAGTACAGGTGGAGAGACATGGCTAACATGAGAGTACAGGTGGAGAGACATGGCTAACATGAGGACACAGGTGGAGAGACATGGCTAACATGAGGACACAGGTGGAGAGACATGGCTAACATGAGTGTACAGGTGGAGAGAGGTGGGGAGACATGGCTAACATGAGGGTACAGGTGGAGAGACATGGCTAACATGAGTGTACAGGTGGAGAGAGGTGGGGAGACATGGCTAACATGAGGGTACAGGTGGAGAGACATGGCTAACATGAGAGTACAGGTGGAGAGACATGGCTAACATGAGAGTACAGGTGGAGAGACATGGCTAACATGAGTGTACAGGTGGAGAGACATGGCTAACATGAGTGTACAGGTGGAGAGAGGTGGAGAGACATGGCTAACATGAGGGTACAGGTGGAGAGAGGTGGAGAGACATGGCTAACATGAGGGTACAGGTGGAGAGACATGGCTAACATGAGGCCACAGGTGGAGAGACATGGCTAACATGAGGCCACAGGTGGAGAGACATGGCTAACATGAGGCCACAGGTGGAGAGACATGGCTAACATGAGGCCACAGGTGGAGAGACACGGCTAACATGAGGCCACAGGTGGAGAGACACGGCTAACATGAGGCCACAGGTGGAGAGACACGGCTAACATGAGGCCACAGGTGGAGAGACACGGCTAACATGAGGGTACAGGTGGAGAGACACGGCTAACATGAGGGTACAGGTGGAGAGACACGGCTAACATGAGGGTACAGGTGGAGAGACACGGCTAACATGAGGGTACAGGTGGAGAGACACGGCTAACATGAGGGTACAGGTGGAGAGACACGGCTAACATGAGGGTACAGGTGGAGAGACACGGCTAACATGAGGGTACAGGTGGAGAGACACGGCTAACATGAGGGTACAGGTGGAGAGACACGGCTAACATGAGGGTACAGGTGGAGAGACACGGCTAACATGAGGGTACAGGTGGAGAGACACGGCTAACATGAGGGTACAGGTGGAGAGACACGGCTAACATGAGGGTACAGGTGGAGAGACATGGCTAACATGAGGGTACAGGTGGAGAGACATGGCTAACATGAGGGCACAGGTGGAGAGGACTGAGCAACTATTAAGAAAAGCAGGAAATGAAAACATTCTGCTAGCCGAGGAACTGCGTTTGAAATCGGAACAATTAAAAGTAATTGAAAATACTTATGACGATGAACGAGCACAAACTCTTCAACAAAATCGTTGTCTCCAGGAACAACTCGATTTAGCCAAAACTAAATACGATGTAGTCCACTTCAAACTAGATAAATCTGTTCGAGTTATCTACAAACAGGAGA
Source organism: Oncorhynchus gorbuscha (assembly GCF_021184085.1). Taxonomy (NCBI): domain Eukaryota; kingdom Metazoa; phylum Chordata; class Actinopteri; order Salmoniformes; family Salmonidae; genus Oncorhynchus; species Oncorhynchus gorbuscha. Next base: position 2,127,605 of record NC_060190.1, read on the forward strand.
GCTCAATTTGATAACATGCAGGCAGTTTTGTTGAACGTTACTCAGAGTAACACGGTTCTACTCAAAACGCTGCAGGCCAAAGAGCATCAGTTAATGACCACAAGGACAAAGTTGGATGACAAATCAGCAGAACTCATTGAAGTCGCTGACCAAATGAATGATGAAAGAACTCAAATGATGAAGATGGAAATATTGATTTCTAAGCAGGCGGAAGGAAATCTCATCACTGAATCTCTCGCTCCACTCAAGACCTCTACCTGCAAACCATGACGGATAAGTTTGAGAACTAAAGTAGCAAATGAGTGTCCAAAATCAGTACTCTAAGTGCTCAAGTGGACTCTGCAATGCAGCAGAATACCACCCTTAGGTACCATCTGGAGGAAGTCCAGAATGGTCACGCTCTACAGCGTCCAAGCAACCGGAGCCCGGTACTCACAGGAGTGAAGACGATAGGTTTCAGACATTGCCTCCATCATGTGTCCCCCAGTCTTCTCCTCTCGGCCATTCGGCACTGAGTAATATGGCGCCTCTTGGCCAACAAAGCACAGCTTCTCCTCTTGGCCATTCGCCCCCACTTTCCCCACAGGATGAAGCCGCCGACTTGACACGGAATACCTTGACAAACTCATCAAGAATTTCCCCACCTTAGACCCCGTTCCAGGTCAGCCAAACGATACTGAGACGTTCCTAGCTGACATAGAGGACGCGTTGGGTCGCTAGCCGAACGCTACGGGTTCTGACAGGGTTTACCTGTTGAAGAGAACGTCGAATTGACACGTGACAAGGTTAATTTGCCTACAACAGCAACACGTGCTAAATGACTACGCTAAACTTGCCACAGCTTTGAAATTTGAATTCAGTGGTTCCAATAACCACTGCAGTCGACATAACTGTAAAGTACGTTGCCATCAAAATGACTACCGCTACAATCGACCTGTTCGCTACGTTCCTGCACCCAACCCACACAAAGTGTCAGAGCACAAGGGTAACAAAGGGTTGAAGGACGATCAAAACGTAGACCAATGTTCTCCGGAAGTGTTTACCACATCACTAAAGCCCATTCATGTCTGCATGTTGGTAAGGTAATGGGTCTCTAAGTGTTGACCACATCACTAAAGCCCATTCATGTCTGCATGTTGGTAAGGTAATGGGTCTCTAAGTGTTGACCACATCACTAAAGCCCAACATCTCCATGTTGGTAAGGTAAAGGGTCTCTAAGTGTTTACCACATCACTAAAGCACATTCATGCCTCCATGTTGGTAAGGTAATGGGCCCCTAAGTGTTGACCACATCACTAAAGCCCAACATCTCCATGTTGGTACGGTAATTGTTCTGTAAGTGTTTACCACTGAAGGTTTTCAAAAGTTTTAGCTATTTTGTCATTTTGGTATTGACAAGGTCAAGTGTCATAAAGGGGGATGTTTGAGAATAAGACCCGCATTCTGAACGCATATAAGTGAACCATTTTAAATATCTTGTGCTCATCTAATGAAAACTAATTAATACTAATGAATAATCCACTAGATGATGGGGAATAAAACTTTGTAAAAACAAATACTGTAGTTTTTACAGCAACTTGAACAAGTGTTACGGTAATGAGAAATATGTCAGACTCTTTATGAGAATCACCTCTTTCACCACTTGATTTAGAAACCTCATTTCAATGGTCCATTATTCCTTTCATGGAAAGGCATGTTGAACACTATTAAAATATATATTTTTTTAACAAATCACTTCATTTCAAAAGCTCATTCACAATGTGACAGAGAGACCTAAAACCAACTTATGATCGTCCACAGGGTAGGTTTTCCCATGGGATTATTCACCCTATGGTTTACCCAAAAGCACTTACACGTTTATATATAAATATTAGTAACTTTACAATTTCAACACCCCGTCTTCAAGCATGTGACCTAGCAATCTTCAAGGACTGAAGATTTTGTGTCCCCGTTTTTAAGACACTACTTACTGGCGTTACTCAGACCTCCCGTCTCCTCTTCCTCCTCCTCCAACGTGCCAGTAATCTTCTCCACCATCTTCACTCTGAAAACTCCTTCCTCCTCCACTTTCACTCTGAAAGCTTCTTTCTCTGTCACAGTAACTTCTTTCTCTTCTTCTTTCACAGTAACAGCCTCATCCTCTACTTCTTGTTTAACTGTGACAGCCTCTTCTTCAGCAGGAGTGGAGTAGCAAAGTGAACTCATGATCAAGGAATGTTAGCTCGCTAGCTACTTAGCATTAGCGATTAGCCTCGTGCAAAGCTAACTTAGCCAGCTACCTGACAAACAACGTAAATATTAACGTTACATTAAATGGGCCAACAAATAGACACGGCAGACGTATGTTTAAAACACAGTAACCGTTGTTTTCGGCAATGTTGGCTACGGAGGTGGCCGACCTTCTGTTGTTTTACTGTTGATGAAGTGTCCCGTCCACTACATTAGACGTCACACAAGCGGTATCGCCTGAAATCTGCACACCGCCATCTGCTGACTGGAGTGGGTAACGCAGTTGTATTTATTTCATTTTGGAGCGGCAAACATTTGTTTCATTGAAGTGTAATATTTTATGTAAACATACAGAGACGCGAGTGTTGATGGATTAGTGCAGATTTTGTAAAGAGATAATTTAAATACTAAGACAACAGTAGTAGGCCTGATTACCAATGACGAGACATCTAGAAAGCTTGGACCTAGAGACTGAAAAAACAGCTTCTATCTCAAGGCCATCAGACTGTTTTTGAACTATCACTGAGCTGGTTACCGCTCGGTTACTCAACCCTGCACCTTAGAGGCTACCGGCGTATGTACATAGACATGGAATCACTGGTCACTTAAAAATTGGAACATTAGTCACTTTAATAATGTTTACATACTGTTTTACTCACTTCATATGCATATACTGTATTCTCCTTATTACTGTATTTTAGTCAAAGCCACATTGCTCATCCTAATATTTATATATTTCTCAATTCCATTATTTTACTTTTAGATGTGTGTGTATTGTTGTGAATCGTTAGATACTACTGCGCTGTTGGATCTAGGAACACCAGCATATCGCTACACCCGCAATAATATCTGCTAAATATGTGTATGTGGACAATACAATTAGATTTTATGTTACAGCACATCCGCATGAGCATTTAAGCCCAGGTTCATGCAGCGCTCTATCGCTGCACCAAACAAAAAAATATGTAACTTTCTCTTAGGAAAGATTAGCGATAGAGTGGCCTGTCGGCTCATACTGAATTATTCCACTGTTCTGTCGGTCGCAACAGACTTCAGTCTGAGACTGACATCATTGAAGTCGATTGTGGTGACGTCTAAATGAGGGGTGTTGTACAAAACAAAGTAATCAACGATTGGCTCATCTCCAACCAATCAGAGTAGCAACACCAGACGAACCCTCACTCACAAACTAGCGGACCAATGGAGACTCATTGTTCACGCCTCCCACTAAAAACCCCACCCTTCATGGGAAAATAATGCCAAAACTCGCATTCCGAAAGACTGGCAATGAAAGAACACGAACAGCGTAACCCAGTTAGTACATGCAGGCAAGAGCGCAGGCAAAATGTATTCAATAGGATTGGTTGCTGGGAAAGTTGAACTGAAAACGATTTCTGCATTCGATTTCAAATTTGGATTTTAATCATTTGTCATTGAGTTTTGCTCTCGCCTTAATTATTTGCTTTACAAGTTTTTGTGTTTTGCTTTTGATATCTTTTTCCATTATTTGTATTCCTTAATTTTTAAATATGTTTACATTCACAACTTTCTTTTTCATTTGCACGATTTATTTAATTTTGAATTCAATACACATGGCGTGAATTTGACTCCATTGGGAATCTGCTGCAGAATTGAGAGCAGTTGTATGAAACCAATCAGTACGTTTTATTTATTTTTTATTTTACCTTTATTTAACTAGGCAAGTCAGTTAATTAAGAACAAATTCTTATTTTCAATGACGGCCTAGGAACTAGTGGGTTAACTGGTCTAGGAACAGTGGGTTAACAAAGCTCTTAACCCTGCCAAGCTGCTCTTAATTGTTCCCTTTGATGAATTGTGGAACAGTCTTATTCCGTTAGTACTTTATTTAGTATGTTAGTTAGTTCGTACCTTAGTCACGTGCGATATCTCAGACAGCACTGGCCTGATTTTGACGAAACTTGGGTGAATGATGCCTCTTGCCATAGAGATCTGGCATTTACACAATTACACTGATTGGCCAGATGTTGGCGCTGTAACAAGATAAACCCATTTTAAAGTCCCATCTTATTCCATTTTGTTGAGGAACATTCCATTGTTAGTTACGAATTCAACATAATTCAAGTGAAATTAGTGTTGTAAATATGTATGGTATAAATTACAGTGATGTGTCTTTGCAATTACAGTTTTCTTGTTAATTTCAGCCTCGTATTTCTCTTTGGCTTTTGTTTGTCTGTCTTTCCTCTTCGTGACATTCATACGTCTTTGTGCCAACAACTTGAAATGGAACTCCATTTAAATAGGAGCCTTTTCCTCTCCCAACTGTTGTTTTCCTGTTAAAGGCTGGGCATCTGGTGAAGGTCAACAACATGATATATTACTATTAGAATGAAAGGCTGGGCATCTGGTGAAGGTCAACAACATGATATATTACTATTAGAATGAAAGGCTGGGCATCTGGTGAAGGTCAACAACATGATATATTACTATTAGAATGAAAGGCTGGGCATCTGGTGAAGGTCAACAACATGATATATTACTATTAGAATGAAAGGCATCTGGTGAAGGTCAACAACATGATATATTACTATTAGAATGAAAGGCTGGACATCTGGTGAAGGTCAACAACATGATATATTACTATTAGAATGAAAGGCTGGGCATCTGGTGAAGGTCAACAACATGATATATTACTATTAGAATGAAAGGCATCTGGTGAAGGTCAACAACATGATATATTACTATTAGAATGAAAGGCATCTGGTGAAGGTCAACAACATGATATATTACTATTAGAATGGAAGGCTGGACATCTGGTGAAGGTCAACAACATGATATATTACTATTAGAATGAAAGGCTGGGCATCTGGTGAAGGTCAACAACATGATATATTACTATTAGAATGAAAGGCTGGGCATCTGGTGAAGGTCAACAGCATGATATATTACTATTAGAATGAAAGGCATCTGGTGAAGGTCAACAACATGATATATTAAATCAAATCAAATCAAATTTTATTTGTCACATACACATGGTTAGCAGATGTTAATGCGAGTGTAGCGAAATGCTTGTGCTTCTAGTTCCGACAATGCAGTGATAACCAACAAGTAATCTAACTAACAATTCCAAAACTACTGTCTTATACACGGTGTAAGGGGATATGGAACATGTACATAAGGATATATGAATGAGTGATGGTACAGAGCAGCATACAGTAGATAGTATCGAGTACAGTATATACATATGAGATGAGTGTGTAGACAAAGTAAACAAAGTGGCTAGTGATACATGTGTTACATAAGGATGCAGTCGATGATGTAGAGTACTATTAGAATGAATGGCTGGGCATCTCCGTCCAGCTGATGACCGCTTCTTTAGCAGGGGGCGAGTAATTTCGTGAGCTCATGGTCGGTGATGTGCCACCATACTGCCACCTAGAGGGGTGGTGTTGGAACAGTTATTAAAGTCAAGGTTGGTGATTTAACTTTAACCTGCAGTTATGGAACGTTTTCTCGCAAGTATCATTTTAATTGGCCGATTCCTCCCGATGACCCAGATGGAATCATGTGATACTTCCTTAACCAATAGGAAAGTCCCACCCAGTTGATGACCTGGATGGAATCATGTGATACCTCCTTAACCAATAGGAAAGTCCCACCCAGTTGATGACATGGATGGAATCATGTGATATCTCCTTAACCAATAGGAAAGTCCCACTCAGTTGATGACCTGGATGAAATCATGTGATACCTCCTTAACCAATAGGAAAGTCCCCCCAGTTGATGACCTGGATGGAATCATGTGATACTTCCTTAACCAATAGGAAAGTCCCACCCAGTTGATGACCTGGATGGAATCATGTGATACTTCCTTAACCAATAGGAAAGTCCCACCCAGTTGATGACCTGGATGGAATCATGTGATACCTCCTTAACCAATAGGAAAGTCCCACTCAGTTGATGACCTGGATGGAATCATGTGATACCTCCTTAACCAATAGGAAAGTCCCACTCAGTTGATGACCTGGATGGAATCATGTGATACCTCCTTAACCAATAAGAAAGTCCCACCCAGTTGATGACCTGAATGGAATCATGTGATATCTCCTTAACCAATAGGAAAGTCCCACTCAGTTGATGACCTGGATGGAATCATGTGATACCTCCTTAACCAATAGGAAAGTCCCACCCAGTTGATGACCTGGATGGAATCATGTGATACTTCCTTAACCAATAGGAAAGTCTCACCCAGTTGATGACCTGGATGGAATCATGTGATACTTCCTTAACCAATAGGAAAGTCCCAACCAGTTGATGACCTGGATGGAATCATGTGATACCTCCTTAACCAATAGGAAAGTCCCACTCAGTTGATGACCTGGATGGAATCATGTGATACCTCCTTAACCAATAGGAAAGTCCCACCCAGTTGATGACCTGGATGGAATCATGTGATACCTCCTTAACCAATAGGAAAGTCCCACCCAGTTGATGACCTGGATGGAATCATGTGATACCTCCTTAACCAATAGGAAAGTCCCACCCAGTTGATGACCTGGATGGAATCATGTGATACTTTCCTTAACCAATAGGAAAGTCCCACCCAGTTGATGACCTGGATGGAATCATGTGATACCTCCTTAACCAATAGGAAAGTCCCACTCAGTTGATGACCTGGATGGAATCATGTGATACCTCCTTAACCAATAGGAAAGTCCCACCCAGTTGATGACCTGGATGGAATCATGTGATACCTCCTTAACCAATAGGAAAGTCCCACCCAGTTGATGCTTTTTAATGGTGGAAACCCTCAATGTTCATGCCAAAATGTGTTCCATGTGTCTTAGAGTCCGACATCTCACTCTGTTTCTCATCTCTCTTCCCCAATTTAGATCAATTAGTCCTCTGTGTTTAGTTCACATAATATCATACAACAAATGTAGACATGAATAAATACATTTCTATAGCTTCCTAAATAGTTTTTAGAATGGTAGTGGAGTACCAAAATGGAGGCGCAGTGGCTTCAAAACAGCACCCCATTCTTCTCATCTAGTGCGTATATCATTGGTACCAACCCCCTGCCCCCAAACACACATTTCTCAACTAACCCGAGCCAACCCCCCTTCCCCCTGTTCTATTACCCAGGTCTGGTATTGGAGGTCATTCCACACTCTGTGTTCTACTACCCAGGTCTGTTGTTGGACATTCCACACTCTGTGTTCTACTACCCAGGTCTGTTGTTGGACATTCCACACTCTGTGTTCTACTACCCAGGTCTGTTGTTGGACATTCCCCTCTCTGTGTTCTACTACCCAGGTCTGTTGTTGGACATTCCACACTCTGTGTTCTACTACCCAGGTCTGGTGTTGGAGGTCATTCCACACTCTGTGTTCTACTACCCAGGTCTGGTGTTGGACATTCCACTCTCTGTGTTCTACTACCCAGGTCTGGTGTTGGATATTCCACTCTCTGTGTTCTACTACCCAAGTCTGGTATTGGACATTCCACTCTCTGTGTTCTACTACCCAGGTCTGGTGTTGGAGGACATTCCACTCTCTGTGTTCTACTACCCAGGTCTGGTGTTGGATATTCCACTCTCTGTGTTCTACTACCCAGGTCTGGTGTTGGACATTCCACACTCTGTGTTCTACTACCCAGGTCTGTTGTTGGACATTCCCCTCTCTGTGTTCTACTACCCAGGTCTTTTGTTGGACATTCCACACTCTGTGTTCTACTCCCCAGGTCTGTTGTTGGACATTCCCCTCTCTGTGTTCTACTACCCAGGTCTGGTGTTGGACATTCCACTCTCTGTGTTCTACTACCCAGGTCTGGTGTTGGAGGACATTCCACTCTCTGTGTTCTACTACCCAGGTCTGGTGTTGGATATTCCACTCTCTGTGTTCTACTACCCAGGTCTGGTGTTGGACATTCCACTCTCTGTGTTCTACTACCCAGGTCTGGTATTGGACATTCCACTCTCTGTGTTCTACTACCCAGGTCTGGTGTTGGAGGACATTCCACTCTCTGTGTTCTACTACCCAGGTCTGGTGTTGGACATTCCACTCTCTGTGTTCTACTACCCAGGTCTGGTGTTGGATATTCCACTCTCTGTGTTCTACTACCCAAGTCTGGTATTGGACATTCCACTCTCTGTGTTCTACTACCCAGGTCTGGTGTTGGAGGACATTCCACTCTCTGTGTTCTACTACCCAGGTCTGGTGTTGGATATTCCACTCTCTGTGTTCTACTACCCAGGTCTGGTGTTGGACATTCCACACTCTGTGTTCTACTACCCAGGTCTGTTGTTGGACATTCCCCTCTCTGTGTTCTACTACCCAGGTCTTTTGTTGGACATTCCACACTCTGTGTTCTACTCCCCAGGTCTGTTGTTGGACATTCCCCTCTCTGTGTTCTACTACCCAGGTCTGGTGTTGGACATTCCACTCTCTGTGTTCTACTACCCAGGTCTGGTGTTGGAGGACATTCCACTCTCTGTGTTCTACTACCCAGGTCTGGTGTTGGATATTCCACTCTCTGTGTTCTACTACCCAGGTCTGGTGTTGGACATTCCACTCTCTGTGTTCTACTACCCAGGTCTGGTATTGGACATTCCACTCTCTGTGTTCTACTACCCAGGTCTGGTGTTGGAGGACATTCCACTCTCTGTGTTCTACTACCCAGGTCTGGTGTTGGACATTCCACTCTCTGTGTTCTACTACCCAGGTCTGGTGTTGGAGGACATTCCATTCTCTGTGTTCTACTACCCAGGTCTGGTATTGGACATTCCACTCTCTGTGTTCTACTACCCAGGTCTGGTGTTGGACATTCCACTCTCTGTGTTCTACTACCCAGGTCTGGTGTTGGAGGACATTCCATTCTCTGTGTTCTACTACCCAGGTCTGGTGTTGGACATTCCACTCTCTGTGTTCTACTACCCAGGTCTGGTGTTGGAGGACATTCCATTCTCTGTGTTCTACTACCCAGGTCTGGTGTTGGAGGACATTCCATTCTCTGTGTTCTACTACCCAGGTCTGGTGTTGGACATTCCACTCTCTGTGTTCTACTACCCAGGTCTGGTGTTGGAGGACATTCCATTCTCTGTGTTCTACTACCCAGGTCTGGTGTTGGAGGACATTCCATTCTCTGTGTTCTACTACCCAGGTCTGGTGTTGGAGGACATTCCATTCTCTGTGTTCTACTACCCAGGTCTGGTGTTGGACATTCCACTCTCTGTGTTCTACTACCCAGGTCTGGTGTTGGATATTCCACTCTCTGTGTTCTACTACCCAAGTCTGGTATTGGACATTCCACTCTCTGTGTTCTACTACCCAGGTCTGGTGTTGGAGGACATTCCATTCTCTGTGTTCTACTACCCAGGTCTGGTGTTGGACATACCACTCTCTGTGTTCTACTACCCAGGTCTGGTGTTGGAGGACATTCCACTCTCTGTGTTCTACTACCCAGGTCTGGTGTTGGAGGACATTCCACTCTCTGTGTTCTACTACCCAGGTCTGGTGTTGGACATACCACTCTCTGTGTTCTACTACCCAGGTCTGGTGTTGGAGGACATTCCACTCTCTGTGTTCTACTACCCAGGTCTGGTGTTGGAGGACATTCCACTCTCTGTGTTCTACTACCCAGGTCTGGTGTTGGAGGACATTCCACTCTCTGTGTTCTACTACCCAGGTCTGGTGTTGGACATACCATTCTCTGTGTTCTACTACCCAGGTCTGGTGTTGGAGGACATTCCATTCTCTGTGTTCTACTACCCAGGTCTGGTGTTGGACATACCATTCTCTGTGTTCTACTGCCCAGGTCTGGTGTTGGACATACCATTCTCTGTGGATCTACTACCCAGGTCTGGTGTTGGAGGACATTCCATTCTCTGTGTTCTACTACCCAGGTCTGGTGTTGGACATTCCACTCTCTGTGTTCTACTACCCAGGTCTGGTGTTGGAGGACATTCCATTCTCTGTGTTCTACTACCCAGGTCTGGTGTTGGAGGACATTCCACTCTCTGTGTTCTACTACCCAGGTCTGGTGTTGGACATACCATTCTCTGTGTTCTACTACCCAGGTCTGGTGTTGGACATACCATTCTCTGTGTTCTACTACCCAGGTCTGGTGTTGGACATACCACTCTCTGTGTTCTACTACCCAGGTCTGGTGTTGGAGGACATTCCACTCTCTGTGTTCTACTACCCAGGTCTGGTGTTTGAGGACATTCCACTCTCTGTGTTCTACTACCCAGGTCTGGTGTTGGACATTCCATTCTCTGTGTTCTACTACCCAGGTCTGGTGTTGGAGGACATTCCATTCTCTGTGTTCTACTACCCAGGTCTGGTGTTGGACATTCCATTCTCTGTGTTCTACTACCCAGGTCTGGTGTTGGACATACCATTCTCTGTGTTCTACTACCCAGGTCTGGTGTTGGACATACCATTCTCTGTGTTCTACTACCCAGGTCTGGTGTTGGACATACCATTCTCTGTGGATCTACTGTGTGCATTTTCTGATGTTTAATCAGATCTCTTAAATCAGAGTATCTCTTCTCACATTGATCACAGCTATAAGGCTGCTCTCCAGTGTGAGTTCTCTGGTGTGATATCAGGTTGGTTGACTGAGCAAAACTCTTCCCACATTGATAACAGCTATAAGGCTGCTCTCCTGTGTGAGTTCTCTGGTGTGATATCAGGTTATTTGACTGAGCAAAACTCTTCCCACATTGATAACAGCCATACGTTTTCTCTCCTGTATGAATTCTCAGGTGTGATTTCAATGAATGTGATCTGGAGAAAGTCATGCCACACTGTGAGCAGCGATAAGGTTTCTCTCCTGTGTGGATTCTCTGGTGTATTTTAAGTTCTGACGAAGAGGTGCATCTCTTCCCACATTGATCACAGTTGAAAAGCTTCTCACCTGTGTGAATTCTCAGGTGTAATTTTTGTGAATCTGATCTTGAGTAACTCTTCCCACATTGATCACAGTTGAAAAGCTTCTCACCTGTGTGAATTCTCAGGTGTAATTTTAGTGAATCTGATCTTGAATAACTCTTCCCACAGTCAGAGCAGCGGAGCACTTTCTTCCCTGTAGGTGTCCGCCGGTGTTTAATGAGGTGTTCTGATGTGGAGAGGCTCTTCTCTGCTTCCTCAGAATCAGGATGTTCTTGAGGCTCCCCGGATGATCCACGGTAGTCATGTCTCTCTCCTGTGTGAACGACAAAGTCAGACGGTCAATGGAGTGAATGATTAAATTATTTTACAAACTTTGGACAATTGTCTTCTAAGTATTTTTTTTTTTTGGGGGGGGGTTCGTTTTTGGTCCACCAGTCACCGTGGCAAGCAGATTGGGAGGAAAACAAACGACCATCCAAAATATTTTTTTCCAATATGACAAACCCGACAGATACATATCACTACACACCACACTGTCCCGACAGATACAATGCTGATTGGTGCAGTTCTATAGTTCTATAGTTCTTATAGTTCTATAGTTCTATAGTTCTATAGTCCTGACAGATACATATCACTACACACCACACTGTCCCGACAGATACAATGCTGATTGGTGCAGTTCTATAGTTCTTATAGTTCTATAGTTCTATAGTTCTATAGTCCTGACAGATACATATCACTACACACCACACTGTCCTGACAGATACATATCACTACACACCACACTGTCCCGACAGATACAATGCTGATTGGTGCAGTTCTATAGTTCTTATAGTTCTATAGTTCTATAGTCCTGACAGATACATATCACTACACACCACACTGTCCCGACAGATACATATCACTACACACCACACTGTCCCGACAGATACAATGCTGATTGGTGCAGTTCTATAGTTCTATAGTTCTATAGTTCTATAGTTCTATAGTCCTGACAGATACATATCACTACACACCACACTGTCCCGACAGATACAATGCTGATTGGTGCAGTTCTATAGTTCTTATAGTTCTATAGTTCTTATAGTTCTATAGTTCTATAGTTCTATAGTCCTGACAGATACATATCACTACACACCACACTGTCCTGACAGATACATATCACTACACACCACACTGTCCCGACAGATACAATGCTGATTGGTGCAGTTCTATAGTTCTTATAGTTCTATAGTTCTATAGTCCTGACAGATACATATCACTACACACCACACTGTCCCGACAGATACATATCACTACACACCACACTGTCCCGACAGATACAATGCTGATTGGTGCAGTTCTATAGTTCTATAGTTCTATAGTTATATAGTTCCGACAGATACATATCACTACACACCACACTGTCCCGACAGATACATATCACTACACACCACACTGTCCTGACAGATACATATCACTACACACCACACTGTCCCGACAGATACATATCACTACACACCACACTGTCCCGACAGATACATATCACTACACACCACACTGTCCTGACAGATACATATCACTACACACCACACTGTCCTGACAGATACAATGCTGATTGGTGCAGTTCTATAGTTCTTATAGTTCCGACAGATACATATCACTACACACCACACTGTCCTGACAGATACATATCACTACACACCACACTGTCCCGACAGATACATATCACTACACACCACACTGTCCCGACAGATACATATCACTACACACCACACTGTCCCGACAGATACATATCACTACACACCACACTGTCCTGACAGATACATATCACTACACACCACACTGTCCCGACAGATACATATCACTACACACCACACTGTCCCGACAGATACATATCACTACACACCACACTGTCCCGACAGATACATATCACTACACACCACACTGTCCCGACAGATACATATCACTACACACCACACTGTCCTGACAGATACAATGCTGATTGGTGCAGTTCTATAGTTCTATAGTTCTATAGTTCCGACAGATACATATCACTACACACCACACTGTCCTGACAGATACATATCACTACACACCACACTGTCCCGACAGATACATATCACTACACACCACACTGTCCCGACAGATACAATGCTGATTGGTGCAGTTCTATAGTTCTATAGTTCTATAGTTCCGACAGATACATATCACTACACACCACACTGTCCTGACAGATACATATCACTACACACCACACTGTCCTGACAGATACATATCACTACACACCACACTGTCCCGACAGATACATATCACTACACACCACACTGTCCTGACAGATACAATGCTGATTGGTGCAGTTCTATAGTTCTATAGTTCTTATAGTTCTATAGTTCTATAGTCCTGACAGATACATATCACTACACACCACACTGTCCCGACAGATACATATCACTACACACCACACTGTCCCGACAGATACATATCACTACACACCACACTGTCCTGACAGATACATATCACTACACACCACACTGTCCCGACAGATACATATCACTACACACCACACTGTCCCGACAGATACATATCACTACACACCACACTGTCCCGACAGATACATATCACTACACACCACACTATCCCGACAGATACATATCACTACACACCACACTGTCCCGACAGATACATATCACTACACACCACACTATCCCGACAGATACATATCACTACACACCACACTGTCCCGACAGATACATATCACTACACACCACACTATCCCGACAGATACATATCACTACACACCACACTGTCCCGACAGATACATATCACTACACACCACACTATCCCGACAGATACATATCACTACACACCACACTGTCCCGACAGATACAATGCTGATTGGTGCAGTTCTATAGTTCTATAGTTCTTATAGTTCTATAGTTCTATAGTTCTATAGTCCTGACAGATACATATCACTACACACCACACTGTCCTGACAGATACATATCACTACACACCACACTGTCCCGACAGATACATATCACTACACACCACACTGTCCCGACAGATACATATCACTACACACCACACTGTCCTGACAGATACATATCACTACACACCACACTGTCCCGACAGATACAATGCTGATTGGTGCAGTTCTATAGTTCTTATAGTTCTATAGTTCTATAGTCCTGACAGATACATATCACTACACACCACACTGTCCCGACAGATACATATCACTACACACCACACTGTCCCGACAGATACAATGCTGATTGGTGCAGTTCTATAGTTCTATAGTTCTATAGTTCTATAGTCCTGACAGATACATATCACTACACACCACACTGTCCCGACAGATACAATGCTGATTGGTGCAGTTCTATAGTTCTTATAGTTCTATAGTTCTATAGTTCTATAGTCCTGACAGATACATATCACTACACACCACACTGTCCTGACAGATACATATCACTACACACCACACTGTCCCGACAGATACAATGCTGATTGGTGCAGTTCTATAGTTCTTATAGTTCTATAGTTCTATAGTCCTGACAGATACATATCACTACACACCACACTGTCCCGACAGATACATATCACTACACACCACACTGTCCCGACAGATACAATGCTGATTGGTGCAGTTCTATAGTTCTATAGTTCTATAGTTATATAGTTCCGACAGATACATATCACTACACACCACACTGTCCCGACAGATACATATCACTACACACCACACTGTCCTGACAGATACATATCACTACACACCACACTGTCCCGACAGATACATATCACTACACACCACACTGTCCCGACAGATACATATCACTACACACCACACTGTCCTGACAGATACATATCACTACACACCACACTGTCCTGACAGATACAATGCTGATTGGTGCAGTTCTATAGTTCTTATAGTTCTTATAGTTCCGACAGATACATATCACTACACACCACACTGTCCTGACAGATACATATCACTACACACCACACTGTCCCGACAGATACATATCACTACACACCACACTGTCCCGACAGATACATATCACTACACACCACACTGTCCCGACAGATACATATCACTACACACCACACTGTCCCGACAGATACATATCACTACACACCACACTGTCCCGACAGATACATATCACTACACACCACACTGTCCCGACAGATACATATCACTACACACCACACTGTCCCGACAGATACATATCACTACACACCACACTGTCCCGACAGATACATATCACTACACACCACACTGTCCTGACAGATACAATGCTGATTGGTGCAGTTCTATAGTTCTATAGTTCTATAGTTCCGACAGATACATATCACTACACACCACACTGTCCTGACAGATACATATCACTACACACCACACTGTCCCGACAGATACATATCACTACACACCACACTGTCCCGACAGATACAATGCTGATTGGTGCAGTTCTATAGTTCTATAGTTCTATAGTTCCGACAGATACATATCACTACACACCACACTGTCCCGACAGATACATATCACTACACACCACACTGTCCCGACAGATACATATCACTACACACCACACTGTCCTGACAGATACATATCACTACACACCACACTGTCCCGACAGATACATATCACTACACACCACACTGTCCCAACAGATACATATCACTACACACCACACTGTCCCGACAGATACATATCACTACACACCACACTGTCCTGACAGATACATATCACTACACACCACACTGTCCCGACAGATACATATCACTACACACCACACTGTCCCGACAGATACATATCACTACACACCACACTGTCCCGACAGATACATATCACTACACACCACACTGTCCCGACAGATACATATCACTACACACCACACTGTCCTGACAGATACAATGCTGATTGGTGCAGTTCTATAGTTCTATAGTTCTATAGTTCCGACAGATACATATCACTACACACCACACTGTCCTGACAGATACATATCACTACACACCACACTGTCCCGACAGATACATATCACTACACACCACACTGTCCCGACAGATACAATGCTGATTGGTGCAGTTCTATAGTTCTATAGTTCTATAGTTCCGACAGATACATATCACTACACACCACACTGTCCTGACAGATACATATCACTACACACCACACTGTCCCGACAGATACATATCACTACACACCACACTGTCCCGACAGATACAATGCTGATTGGTGCAGTTCTATAGTTCTATAGTTCTATAGTTCCGACAGATACATATCACTACACACCACACTGTCCTGACAGATACATATCACTACACACCACACTGTCCTGACAGATACATATCACTACACACCACACTGTCCCGACAGATACATATCACTACACACCACACTGTCCTGACAGATACAATGCTGATTGGTGCAGTTCTATAGTTCTATAGTTCTTATAGTTCTATAGTTCTATAGTCCTGACAGATACATATCACTACACACCACACTGTCCCGACAGATACATATCACTACACACCACACTGTCCCGACAGATACATATCACTACACACCACACTGTCCTGACAGATACATATCACTACACACCACACTGTCCCGACAGATACATATCACTACACACCACACTGTCCCGACAGATACATATCACTACACACCACACTGTCCTGACAGATACATATCACTACACACCACACTATCCCGACAGATACATATCACTACACACCACACTGTCCCGACAGATACATATCACTACACACCACACTATCCCGACAGATACATATCACTACACACCACACTGTCCCGACAGATACATATCACTACACACCACACTATCCCGACAGATACATATCACTACACACCACACTGTCCCGACAGATACATATCACTACACACCACACTATCCCGACAGATACATATCACTACACACCACACTGTCCCGACAGATACAATGCTGATTGGTGCAGTTCTATAGTTCTATAGTTCTTATAGTTCTATAGTTCTATAGTTCTATAGTCCTGACAGATACATATCACTACACACCACACTGTCCTGACAGATACATATCACTACACACCACACTGTCCCGACAGATACATATCACTACACACCACACTGTCCCGACAGATACATATCACTACACACCACACTGTCCTGACAGATACATATCACTACACACCACACTGTCCCGACAGATACAATGCTGATTGGTGCAGTTCTATAGTTCTTATAGTTCTATAGTTCTATAGTCCTGACAGATACATATCACTACACACCACACTGTCCCGACAGATACATATCACTACACACCACACTGTCCCGACAGATACAATGCTGATTGGTGCAGTTCTATAGTTCTATAGTTCTATAGTTCTATAGTTCTATAGTCCTGACAGATACATATCACTACACACCACACTGTCCCGACAGATACAATGCTGATTGGTGCAGTTCTATAGTTCTTATAGTTCTATAGTTCTATAGTTCTATAGTCCTGACAGATACATATCACTACACACCACACTGTCCTGACAGATACATATCACTACACACCACACTGTCCCGACAGATACAATGCTGATTGGTGCAGTTCTATAGTTCTTATAGTTCTATAGTTCTATAGTCCTGACAGATACATATCACTACACACCACACTGTCCCGACAGATACATATCACTACACACCACACTGTCCCGACAGATACAATGCTGATTGGTGCAGTTCTATAGTTCTATAGTTCTATAGTTATATAGTTCCGACAGATACATATCACTACACACCACACTGTCCCGACAGATACATATCACTACACACCACACTGTCCTGACAGATACATATCACTACACACCACACTGTCCCGACAGATACATATCACTACACACCACACTGTCCCGACAGATACATATCACTACACACCACACTGTCCTGACAGATACATATCACTACACACCACACTGTCCTGACAGATACAATGCTGATTGGTGCAGTTCTATAGTTCTTATAGTTCTTATAGTTCCGACAGATACATATCACTACACACCACACTGTCCTGACAGATACATATCACTACACACCACACTGTCCCGACAGATACATATCACTACACACCACACTGTCCCGACAGATACATATCACTACACACCACACTGTCCCGACAGATACATATCACTACACACCACACTGTCCTGACAGATACATATCACTACACACCACACTGTCCCGACAGATACATATCACTACACACCACACTGTCCCGACAGATACATATCACTACACACCACACTGTCCCGACAGATACATATCACTACACACCACACTGTCCCGACAGATACATATCACTACACACCACACTGTCCTGACAGATACATATCACTACACACCACACTGTCCCGACAGATACATATCACTACACACCACACTGTCCCGACAGATACATATCACTACACACCACACTGTCCCGACAGATACATATCACTACACACCACACTGTCCCGACAGATACATATCACTACACACCACACTGTCCTGACAGATACAATGCTGATTGGTGCAGTTCTATAGTTCTATAGTTCTATAGTTCCGACAGATACATATCACTACACACCACACTGTCCTGACAGATACATATCACTACACACCACACTGTCCCGACAGATACATATCACTACACACCACACTGTCCCGACAGATACAATGCTGATTGGTGCAGTTCTATAGTTCTATAGTTCTATAGTTCCGACAGATACATATCACTACACACCACACTGTCCTGACAGATACATATCACTACACACCACACTGTCCCGACAGATACATATCACTACACACCACACTGTCCCGACAGATACAATGCTGATTGGTGCAGTTCTATAGTTCTATAGTTCTATAGTTCCGACAGATACATATCACTACACACCACACTGTCCTGACAGATACATATCACTACACACCACACTGTCCCGACAGATACATATCACTACACACCACACTGTCCTGACAGATACATATCACTACACACCACACTGTCCCGACAGATACATATCACTACACACCACACTGTCCTGACAGATACAATGCTGATTGGTGCAGTTCTATAGTTCTATAGTTCTTATAGTTCTATAGTTCTATAGTCCTGACAGATACATATCACTACACACCACACTGTCCCGACAGATACATATCACTACACACCACACTGTCCCGACAGATACATATCACTACACACCACACTGTCCTGACAGATACATATCACTACACACCACACTGTCCCGACAGATACATATCACTACACACCACACTGTCCCGACAGATACATATCACTACACACCACACTGTCCTGACAGATACATATCACTACACACCACACTATCCCGACAGATACATATCACTACACACCACACTGTCCCGACAGATACATATCACTACACACCACACTATCCCGACAGATACATATCACTACACACCACACTGTCCCGACAGATACATATCACTACACACCACACTATCCCGACAGATACATATCACTACACACCACACTGTCCCGACAGATACATATCACTACACACCACACTATCCCGACAGATACATATCACTACACACCACACTGTCCCGACAGATACAATGCTGATTGGTGCAGTTCTATAGTTCTATAGTTCTTATAGTTCTATAGTTCTATAGTTCTATAGTTCTATAGTTCCGACAGATACATATCACTACACACCACACTATCCTGACAGATACAATGCTGATTGGTGCAGTTCTATAGTTCTATAGTTCTTATAGTTCTATAGTTCTATAGTTCTTATAGTTATATAGTTCTATAGTCCTGACAGATACATATCACTACACACCACACTGTCCTGACAGATACAATGCTGATTGGTGCAGTTCTATAGTTCTATAGTTCTTATAGTTCTATAGTTCTTATAGTTCTATAGTTCTATAGTCCTGACAGATACATATCACTACACACCACACTGTCCTGACAGATACAATGCTGATTGGTGCAGTTCTATAGTTCTATAGTTCTTATAGTTCTATAGTTCTTATAGTTCTATAGTTCTATAGTTCTATAGTCCTGACAGATACATATCACTACACACTACACTGTCCTGACAGATACATATCACTACACACCACACTGTCCTGACAGATACATATCACTACACACCACACTGTCCCGACAGATACATATCACTACACACCACACTGTCCTGACAGATACATATCACTACACACCACACTGTCCTGACAGATACAATGCTGATTGGTGCAGTTCTATAGTTCTTATAGTTCTATAGTTCTATAGTCCTGACAGATACATATCACTACACACCACACTGTCCTGACAGATACAATGCTGATTGGTGCAGTTCTATAGTTCTATAGTTCTTATAGTTCTATAGTTCTTATAGTTCTATAGTTCTATAGTTCTATAGTCCTGACAGATACATATCACTACACACCACACTGTCCCGACAGATACATATCACTACACACCACACTGTCCCGACAGATACATATCACTACACACCACACTGTCCCGACAGATACATATCACTACACACCACACTGTCCCGACAGATACATATCACTACACACCACACTGTCCCGACAGATACATATCACTACACACCACACTGTCCCGACAGATACATATCACTACACACCACACTGTCCCGACAGATACATATCACTACACACCACACTGTCCCGACAGATACATATCACTACACACCACACTGTCCTGACAGATACATATCACTACACACCACACTGTCCTGACAGATACAATGCTGATTGGTGCAGTTCTATAGTTCTTATAGTTCTATAGTTCTATAGTCCTGACAGATACATATCACTACACACCACACTGTCCTGACAGATACATATCACTACACACCACACTGTCCTGACAGATACAATGCTGATTGGTGCAGTTCTATAGTTCTTATAGTTCTATAGTTCTATAGTCCTGACAGATACATATCACTACACACCACACTATCCTGACAGATACATATCACTACACACCACACTGTCCCGACAGATACATATCACTACACACCACACTGTCCCGACAGATACATATCACTACACACCACACTGTCCCGACAGATACATATCACTACACACCACACTGTCCCGACAGATACATATCACTACACACCACACTGTCCTGACAGATACATATCACTACACACCACACTGTCCTGACAGATACAATGCTGATTGGTGCAGTTCTATAGTTCTTATAGTTCTATAGTTCTATAGTCCTGACAGATACATATCACTACACACCACACTGTCCTGACAGATACATATCACTACACACCACACTGTCCTGACAGATACAATGCTGATTGGTGCAGTTCTATAGTTCTTATAGTTCTATAGTTCTATAGTCCTGACAGATACATATCACTACACACCACACTATCCTGACAGATACATATCACTACACACCACACTGTCCCGACAGATACATATCACTACACACCACACTGTCCTGACAGATACATATCACTACACACCACACTATCCTGACAGATACATATCACTACACACCACACTGTCCTGACAGATACAATGCTGATTGGTGCAGTTCTATAGTCCTGACAGATACATATCACTACACACCACACTGTCCTGACAGATACAATGCTGATTGGTGCAGTTCTATAGTTCTATAGTTCTTATAGTTCTATAGTTCTTATAGTTCTATAGTTCTATAGTCCTGACAGATACATATCACTACACACCACACTGTCCTGACAGATACATATCACTACACACCACACTGTCCTGACAGATACATATCACTACACACCACACTGTCCTGACAGATACATATCACTACACACCACACTGTCCCGACAGATACATATCACTACACACCACACTGTCCCGACAGATACATATCACTACACACCACACTGTCCTGACAGATACATATCACTACACACCACACTGTCCCGACAGATACATATCACTACACACCACACTGTTCTGACAGATACATATCACTACACACCACACTGTCCTGACAGATACAATGCTGATTGGTGCAGTTCTATAGTTCTATAGTTCTTATAGTTCTATAGTTCTTATAGTTCTATAGTTCTATAGTCCTGACAGATACATATCACTACACACCACACTGTCCTGACAGATACAATGCTGATTGGTGCAGTTCTATAGTTCTATAGTTCTTATAGTTCTATAGTTCTTATAGTTCTATAGTTCTATAGTTCTATAGTCCTGACAGATACATATCACTACACACCACACTGTCCTGACAGATACATATCACTACACACCACACTGTCCTGACAGATACATATCACTACACACCACACTGTCCCGACAGATACAATGCTGATTGGTGCAGTTCTATAGTTCTATAGTCCTGACAGATACATATCACTACACACCACACTGTCCTGACAGATACATATCACTACACACCACACTGTCCTGACAGATACATATCACTACACACCACACTGTCCTGACAGATACATATCACTACACACCACACTGTCCTGACAGATACATATCACTACACACCACACTGTCCTGACAGATACATATCACTACACACCACACTGTCCTGACAGATACATATCACTACACACCACACTGTCCCGACAGATACATATCACTACACACCACACTGTCCCGACAGATACATATCACTACACACCACACTGTCCTGACAGATACATATCACTACACACCACACTGTCCCGACAGATACATATCACTACACACCACACTGTTCTGACAGATACATATCACTACACACCACACTGTCCTGACAGATACAATGCTGATTGGTGCAGTTCTATAGTTCTATAGTTCTTATAGTTCTATAGTTCTTATAGTTCTATAGTTCTATAGTCCTGACAGATACATATCACTACACACCACACTGTCCTGACAGATACAATGCTGATTGGTGCAGTTCTATAGTTCTATAGTTCTTATAGTTCTATAGTTCTTATAGTTCTATAGTTCTATAGTTCTATAGTCCTGACAGATACATATCACTACACACCACACTGTCCTGACAGATACATATCACTACACACCACACTGTCCTGACAGATACATATCACTACACACCACACTGTCCCGACAGATACAATGCTGATTGGTGCAGTTCTATAGTTCTATAGTCCTGACAGATACATATCACTACACACCACACTGTCCTGACAGATACATATCACTACACACCACACTGTCCTGACAGATACAATGCTGATTGGTGCAGTTCTATAGTTCTATAGTCCTGACAGATACATATCACTACACACCACACTGTCCTGACAGATACATATCACTACACACCACACTGTCCTGACAGATACATATCACTACACACCACACTGTCCTGACAGATACATATCACTACACACCACACTGTCCTGACAGATACATATCACTACACACCACACTGTCCTGACAGATACATATCACTACACACCACACTGTCCCGACAGATACATATCACTACACACCACACTGTCCCGACAGATACATATCACTACACACCACACTGTCCTGACAGATACATATCACTACACACCACACTGTCCCGACAGATACATATCACTACACACCACACTGTTCTGACAGATACATATCACTACACACCACACTGTCCTGACAGATACAATGCTGATTGGTGCAGTTCTATAGTTCTATAGTTCTTATAGTTCTATAGTTCTTATAGTTCTATAGTTCTATAGTCCTGACAGATACATATCACTACACACCACACTGTCCTGACAGATACAATGCTGATTGGTGCAGTTCTATAGTTCTATAGTTCTTATATTCTATAGTTCTTATAGTTCTATAGTTCTATAGTTCTATAGTCCTGACAGATACATATCACTACACACCACACTGTCCTGACAGATACATATCACTTCACACCACACTGTCCCGACAGATACATATCACTACACACCACACTGTCCTGACAGATACATATCACTTCACACCACACTGTCCCGACAGATACAATGCTGATTGGTGCAGTTCTATAGTTCTATAGTCCTGACAGATACATATCACTACACACCACACTGTCCTGACAGATACATATCACTACACACCACACTGTCCTGACAGATACATATCACTACACACCACACTGTCCTGACAGATACATATCACTACACACCACACTGTCCCGACAGATACATATCACTACACACCACACTGTCCCGACAGATACATATCACTACACACCACACTGTCCCGACAGATACATATCACTACACACCACACTGTCCTGACAGATACATATCACTACACACCACACTGTCCTGACAGATACAATGCTGATTGGTGCAGTTCTATAGTTCTTATAGTTCTATAGTTCTATAGTCCTGACAGATACATATCACTACACACCACACTATCCTGACAGATACATATCACTACACACCACACTGTCCCGACAGATACATATCACTACACACCACACTGTCCTGACAGATACATATCACTACACACCACACTGTCCTGACAGATACATATCACTACACACCACACTGTCCTGACAGATACAATGCTGATTGGTGCAGTTCTATAGTTCTTATAGTTCTATAGTTCTATAGTCCTGACAGATACATATCACTACACACCACACTGTCCTGACAGATACATATCACTACACACCACACTGTCCCGACAGATACATATCACTACACACCACACTGTCCTGACAGATACAATGCTGATTGGTGCAGTTGACTTATTATTATAGTTCTACGCTGACATGTATCACAAGGAGTACATGTGATCCTACGTTTATAGTTAGGAGCACACAAATATATTTAGGAGCACACAAATATATTTAGGAGCACATGTGATCCTACGTTTATAGTTAGGAGCACACAAATATATTTAGGAGCACATGTGATCCTACGTTTATAGTTAGGAGCACACAAATATATTTAGGAGCACACAAATATATTTAGGAGCACATGTGATCCTACGTTTATAGTTAGGAGCACACAAATATATTTAGGAGCACATGTGATCCTACGTTTATAGTTAGGAGCACACAAATATATTTAGGAGCACACAAATATATTTAGGAGCACATGTGATCCTACGTTTATAGTTAGGAGCACACAAATATATTTAGGAGCGCATGTGATCCTACGTTTATAGTTAGGAGCACACAAATATATTTAGGAGCACACAAATATATTTAGGAGCACATGTGATCCTACGTTTATAGTTAGGAGCACACAAATATATTTAGGAGCACACAAATATATTTAGGAGCACATGTGATCCTACGTTTATAGTTAGGAGCACACAAATATATTTAGGAGCACATGTGATCCTACGTTTATAGTTAGGAGCACACAAATATAGTTAGGAGCACACAAATATATTTAGGAGCACAACTAAAGTATGAGTCTTTTAATGACATGTTTTTTTGTTGGGGTGATCCAGTTTCAGTGAAGCACATTTTCCCCTCAAATAGGTGTCATTAGGATAGACCAAAAATGTTCAGCTGTCCCTTTAAGGTGTGGTCCGATACCGTGGTAACAGGGTACTGGGTGTGTCTTTAACTGATAGATGAGGATGGTGATCTCTGATGTCTCTTCAATGGGAGCAAACTAACTGATATTGAATTGTAATCTCTGATGTCTCTTCAGTGGGAGCAAACTAACTAACATTGAATGATAACCTCTGTTGTCTCTTCAGTGGGAGCAAACTAACTAACATTGAAAAAGGCTGGGTATCTGTAGAAGCACTTTGTGAGATGTTATAAGTGTTTGTTTCTACATGGGCATCGTTGGTCTGAGGTTTTAGGTATCTGTAGAAGCACTTTGTGAGATGTTATAAGTGTTGGTTTCTACATGGGCATCGTTGGTCTGAGGTTTTAGGTATCTGTAGAAGCACTTTGTGAGATGTTATAAGTGTTTGTTTCTACATGGGCATCGTTGGTCTGAGGTTTTAGGTATCTGTAGAAGCACTTTGTGAGATGTTATAAGTGTTTGTTTCTACATGGGCATCGTTGGTCTGAGGTTTTAGGTATCTGTAGAAGCACTTTGTGAGATGTTATAAGTGTTTGTTTCTACATCGTTGGTCTGAGGTTTTAGGTATCTGTAGAAGCACTTTGTGAGATGTTATAAGTGTTTGTTTCTATATCAGCATCGTTGGTCTGAGGTTTTAGGTATCTGTAGAAGCACTTTGTAACACTTGTTGATGTAAAAAAAATAGCTTTTTAAAATAGATGTGATTGATTGATGTCTTTAGAAAACATTACTTAGTGTATTAAAGTAGTCAATTTTTATTTTATTTTACCTTTATTTAACCAGGCAAGTCAGTTAATTAAGAACAAATTCTTATTTTCAATAACAGCCTAGGAACAGTGGGTTAACTGCCTGTTCAGGGGCAGAACGGCAGATTTGTACCTTTTCAGCTCGGGGGTTTGAACTCGCAACCTTCCGGTTACTAGTCCAACGCTCTAACTACTAGGCTACCCTGCCACCCCTACACTCTACCCTGCTTGTGACTCTTTAAAGTTGTTGCACTTTCAGTTTGTTTTGGTTGTGTTTCGGTTTGACGGTTTTTATACTTATAGGGACTGAATGGTAAATCATGTTGTTTTTATGCTGATAGGGACTGAATGGTAAATCATGTCGTTTTTATGCTGATAGGGACTGAATGGTCAATCATGTCGTTTTTATGCTGATAGGGACTGAATGGTCAATCATGTTGTGTCATTTTGGAGTCTCTTTTCTCATTGGAAGTAAAAATGGAAGCAGCACTGAACATAAATCTAATCACGACACGTAAAGTGTTAGTGCCGTGTTCCATGAGACTATAATGTAAAGTGTTAATGCCGTGTTCCATGAGACTATAATGTAAAGTGTTAGTGCCGTGTTCCATGAGACTATAATGTAAAGTGTTAATGCCGTGTTCCATGAGACTATAATGTAAAGTGTTAATGCCGTGTTCCATGAGACTATAATGTAAAGTGTTAGTGCCGTGTTCCATGAGACTATAATGTAAAGTGTTAGTGCCGTGTTCCATGAGACTATAATGTAAAGTGTTAATGCCGTGTTCCATGAGACTATAATGTAAAGTGTTAATGCCGTGTTCCATGAGACTATAATGTAAAGTGTTAATGCCGTGTTCCATGAGACTATAATGTAAAGTAAAGTGTTAGTGCCGTGTTCCATGAGACTATAATGTAAAGTGTTAGTGCCGTGTTCCATGAGACTATAATGTAAAGTGTTAATGCCGTGTTCCATGAGACTATAATGTAAAGTGTTAATGCCGTGTTCCATGAGACTATAATGTAAAGTGTTAGTGTTCCATGAGACTATAATGTAAAGTGCCGTGTTCCATGAGACTATAATGTAAAGTGTTAATGCCGTGTTCCATGAGACTATAATGTAAGTGTTAATGCCGTGTTGTTAATGCCGTGTGTTCCATGAGACTATAATGTAAAGTGTTAATGCCGTGTTCCATGAGACTATAATGTAAAGTGTTAATGCCGTGTTCCATGAGACTATAATGTAAAGTGTTAATGCCGTGTTCCATGAGACTATAATGTAAAAGTGTTAGTGCCGTGTTCCATGAGACTATAATGTAAAGTGTTAATGCCGTGTTCCATGAGACTATAATGTAAAGTGTTAATGCCGTGTTCCATGAGACTATAATGTAAAAATGCCGTGTTCCATGAGACTATAATGTAAAGTGTTAATGCCGTGTTCCATGCCGTGTTCCATGAGACTATAATGTAAAGTGTTAGTGCCGTGTGAGACTATAATTAAAGTGTGCCGTGTTCCATGAGACTATAATGTAAAGTGTTAGTGCCGTGTTCCATGAGACTATAATGTAAAGTGTTAGTGCCGTGTTCCATGAGACTATAATGTAAAGTGTTAATGCCGTGTTCCATGAGACTATAATGTAAAGTGTTAGTGTTCCATGAGACTATAATGTAAAGTGTTAGTGCCGTGTTCCATGAGACTATAATGTAAAGTGTTTCCGTGTTCCATGAGACTATAATGTAAAGTGTTAATGCCGTGTTCCATGAGACTATAATGTAAAGTGTTAATGCCGTGTTCCATGAGACTATAATGTAAAGTGTTAATGCCGTGTTCCATGAGACTATAATGTAAAGTGTTAATGCCGTGTTCCATGAGACTATAATGTAAAGTGTTAATGCCGTGTTCCATGAGACTATAATGTAAAGTGTTAGTGCCGTGTTCCATGAGACTATAATGTAAAGTGTTAGTGCCGTGTTCCATGAGACTATAATGTAAAGTGTTAATGCCGTGTTCCATGAGACTATAATGTAAAGTGTTAATGCCGTGTTCCATGAGACTATAATGTAAAGTGTTAGTGCCGTGTTCCATGAGACTATAATGTAAAGTGTTAGTGCCGTGTTCCATGAGACTATAATGTAAAGTGTTAGTGCCGTGTTCCATGAGACTATAATGTAAAGTGTTAATGCCGTGTTCCATGAGACTATAATGTAAAGTGACTGAGATATAATGTAAAGTGTTAATGCCGTGTTCCATGAGACTATAATGTAAAGTGTTAATGCCGTGTTCCATGAGACTATAATGTAAAGTGTTAATGCCGTGTTCCATGAGACTATAATGTAAAGTGTTATGCCGTGTTCCATGAGACTATAATGTAAGTGTTAATGACTATAATAAAGTGTTAATGCCGTGTTCCATGAGACTATAATGTAAAGTGTTAGTGCCGTGTTCCATGAGACTATAATGTAAAGTGTTAATGCCGTGTTCCATGAGACTATAATGTAAAGTGTTAGTGCCGTGTTCCATGAGACTATAATGTAAAGTGTTAGTGCCGTGTTCCATGAGACTATAATGTAAAGTGTTAATGCCGTGTTCCATGAGACTATAATGTAAAGTGTTAATGCCGTGTTCCATGAGACTATAATGTAAAGTGTTAGTGCCGTGTTCCATGAGACTATAATGTAAAAGTGCCGTGTGAGTTGTTAGTGCCGTGTTCCATGAGACTATAATGTAAAGTGTTAGTGCCGTGTTCCATGAGACTATAATGTAAAGTGTGTAAAGTGTTGTGCCGTGTTCCATGAGACTATAATGTAAAGTGTTAGTGCCGTGTTCCATGAGACTATAATGTAAAGTGTTAATGCCGTGTTCCATGAGACTATAATGTAAAAAGTGTTAATGCCGTGTTCCATGAGACTATAATGTAAAGTGTTAATGCCGTGTTCCATGAGACTATAATGTAAAGTGTTAATGCCGTGTTCCATGAGACTATAATGTAAAGTGTTAGTGCCGTGTTCCATGAGACTATAATGTAAAGTGTTAGTGCCGTGTTCCATGAGACTATAATGTAAAGTGTTAGTGCCGTGTTCCTATAATGTAAAGTGTTATGAGACTATAATGTAAAGTGTTAATGCCGTGTTCCATGAGACTATAATATAAAGTGTTAGTGCCGTGTTCCATGAGACTATAATGTAAAGTGTTAGTGCCGTGTTCCATGAGACTATAATGTAAAGTGAGTGCCGTGTTCCATGAGACTAATGTAAAGTGTTAGTGCCGTGTTCCATGAGACTATAATGTAAAGTGTTAGTGCCGTGTTCCATGAGACTATAATGTAAAGTGTTAGTGCCGTGTTCCATGAGACTATAATGTAAAGTGTTAATGCCGTGTTCCATGAGACTATAATGTAAAGTGTTAGTGCCGTGTTCCATGAGACTATAATGTAAAGTGTTAATGCCGTGTTCCATGAGACTATAATGTAAAGTGTTAGTGCCGTGTTCCATGAGACTATAATGTAAAGTGTTAGTGCCGTGTTCCATGAGACTATAATGTAAAGTGTTAAGTGCCGTGTTCCATGAGACTATAATGTAAAGTGTTTCCATGAGACTATAATGAGACTATAAAGTGTTAATGCCGTGTTCCATGAGACTATAATGTAAAGTGTTAGTGCCGTGTTCCATGAGACTATAATGTAAAGTGTTAGTGCCGTGTTCCATGAGACTATAATGTAAAGTGTTAGTGCCGTGTTCCATGAGACTATAATGTAAAGTGTTAGTGCCGTGTTCCATGAGACTATAATGTAAAGTGTTAGTGCCGTGTTCCATGAGACTATAATGTAAAGTGTTAGTGCCGTGTTCCATGAGACTATAATGTAAAGTGTTAGTGCCGTGTTCCATGAGACTATAATGTAAAGTGTTAGTGCCGTGTTCCATGAGACTATAATGTAAAGTGTTAGTGCCGTGTTCCATGAGACTATAATGTAAAGTGTTAGTGCCGTGTTCCATGAGACTATAATGTAAAAAGTTCCATGAGTTAAAGTGTTAGTGCCGTGTTCCATGAGACTATAATGTAAAGTGTTAGTGCCGTGTTCCATGAGACTATAATGTAAAGTGTTAGTGCCGTGTTCCATGAGACTATAATGTAAAGTGTTAGTGCCGTGTTCCATGAGACTATAATGTAAAGTGTTAGTGCCGTGTTCCATGAGACTATAATGTAAAGTGTTAGTGCCGTGTTCCATGAGACTATAATGTAAAGTGTTAGTGCCGTGTTCCATGAGACTATAATGTAAAGTGTTAATGCCGTGTTCCATGAGACTATAATGTAAAGTGTTAGTGCCGTGTTCCATGAGACTATAATGTAAAGTGTTAGTGCCGTGTTCCATGAGACTATAATGTAAAGTGTTAATGCCGTGTTCCATGAGACTATAATGTAAAGTGAGTTCCACTATAATGTAAAGTGTTAATGCCGTGTTCCATGAGACTATAATGTAAAGTGTTAATGCCGTGTTCCATGAGACTATAATGTAAAGTGTTAGTGCCGTGTTCCATGAGACTATAATGTAAAGTGTTAGTGCCGTGTTCCATGAGACTATAATGTAAAGTGTTAGTGCCGTGTTCCATGAGACTATAATGTAAAGTGTTAGTGCCGTGTTCCATGAGACTATAATGTAAAGTGTTAGTGCCGTGTTCCATGAGACTATAATGTAAAGTGTTAGTGCCGTGTTCCATGAGACTATAATGTAAAGTGTTAGTGCCGTGTTCCATGAGACTATAATGTAAAGTGTTAGTGCCGTGTTCCATGAGACTATAATGTAAAGTGTTAGTGCCGTGTTCCATGAGACTATAATGTAAAGTGTTAGTGCCGTGTTCCATGAGACTATAATGTAAAGTGTTAGTGCCGTGTTCCTACTATCATGTAAGTGTTTCCATGAGACTATAATGTAAAGTGTTAGTGCCGTGTTCCATGAGACTATAATGTAAAGTGTTAATGCCGTGTTCCATGAGACTATAATGTAAAGTGTTAATGCCGTGTTCCATGAGACTATAATGTAAAGTGTTAGTGCCGTGTTCCATGAGACTATAATGTAAAGTGTTAGTGCCGTGTTCCATGAGACTATAATGTAAAGTGTTAGTGCCGTGTTCCATGAGACTATCCATGACTATAAAGTGTTAATGCCGTGTTCCATGAGACTATAATGTAAAGTGTTATTGCCGTGTTCCATGAGACTATCATGTAAAGACTATAATGTAAAGTGTTAGTGTCGTGTTCCATGAGACTATAATGTACAGTGTTAGTGCCGTGTTCCATGAGACTATAATGTAAAGTGTTAGTACCGTGTTCCATGAGACTATAATGTAAAAAGTGTTAGTGCCGTGTTCCATGAGACTATAATGTAAAGTGTTAGTGCCGTGTTCCATGAGACTATAATGTAAAGTGTTAGTGCCGTGTTCCATGAGACTATAATGTAAAGTGTTCCATGAGACTATAATGTAAAGTGTTAATGCCGTGTTCCATGAGTTCGTGTTCCATGAGACTATAATGTAAAGTGTTAATGCCGTGTTCCATGAGACTATAATGTAAAGTGTTAATGCCGTGTTCCATGAGACTATAATGTAAAGTGTTAGTGCCGTGTTCCATGAGACTATAATGTAAAGTGTTAGACTATGCCGTGTTCCATGAGACTATAATGTAAAGTGTTAGTGCCGTGTTCCATGAGACTATAATGTAAAGTGTTAGTGCCGTGTTCCATGAGACTATAATGTAAAGTGTTAGTGCCGTGTTCCATGAGACTATAATGTAAAGTGTTAGTGCCGTGTTCCATGAGACTATAATGTAAAGTGTTAGTGCCGTGTTCCATGAGACTATAATGTAAAGTGTTAGTGCCGTGTTCCATGAGACTATAATGTAAAGTGTTAGTGCCGTGTTCCATGAGACTATAATGTAAAGTGTTGAGACTATAATGTAAAGTGTTAGTGTTCCATGAGACTATAATGTAAAGTGTTAGTGCCGTGTTCCATGAGACTATAATGTAAAGTGTTAATGCCGTGTTCCATGAGACTATAATGTAAAGTGTTAATGCCGTGTTCCATGAGACTATAATGTAAAGTGTTAATGCCGTGTTCCATGAGACTATAATGTAAAGTGTTAGTGCCGTGTTCCATGAGACTATAATGTAAAGTGTTAGTGCCGTGTTCCATGAGACTATAATGTAAAGTGTTAGTGCCGTGTTCCATGAGACTATAATGTAAAGTGTTAGTGCCGTGTTCCATGAGACTATAATGTAAAGTGTTAATGCCGTGTTCCATGAGACTATAATGTAAAGTGTTAGTGCCGTGTTCCATGAGACTATAATGTAAAGTGTTAGACTATAATGTAAAGTGTTAATGCCGTGTTCCATGAGACTATAATGTAAAGTGTTAATGCCGTGTTCCATGAGACTATAATGTAAAGTGTTAAGTGCCGTGTTCCATGAGACTATAATGTAAAGTGTTAGTGCCGTGTTCCATGAGACTATAATGTAAAGTGTTAGTGCCGTGTTCCATGAGACTATAATGTAAAGTGTTAGTGCCGTGTTCCATGAGACTATAATGTAAAGTGTTATGCCGTGTTCCATGAGACTATAATGTAAAGTGTTAGTGCCGTGTTCCATGAGACTATAATGTAAAGTGTTAATGCCGTGTTCCATGAGACTATAATGTAAAGTGTTAGTGCCGTGTTCCATGAGACTATAATGTAAAGTGTTAATGCCGTGTTCCATGAGACTATAATGTAAAGTGTTAGTGCCGTGTTCCATGAGACTATAATGTAAAGTGTTAATGCCGTGTTCCATGAGACTATAATGTAAAGTGTTAGTGCCGTGTTCCATGAGACTATAATGTAAAGTGTTAGTGCCGTGTTCCATGAGACTATAATGTAAAGTGTTAGTGCCGTGTTCCATGAGACTACTAAAGTGTTAATGAGACTATAAAGTGTTAGTGCCGTGTTCCATGAGACTATAATGTAAAAGTGTTTGAGACTATAATGTAAAGTGTTAGTGTTCCATGAGACTATAATGTAAAGTGTTAGTGCCGTGTTCCATGAGACTATAATGTAAAGTGTTAGTGCCGTGTTCCATGAGACTATAATGTAAAGTGTTAGTGCCGTGTTCCATGAGACTATAATGTAAAGTGTTAATGCCGTGTTCCATGAGACTATAATGTAAAGTGTTAATGCCGTGTTCCATGAGACTATAATGTAAAGTGTTAATGCCGTGTTCCATGAGACTATAATGTAAAGTGTTAGTGCCGTGTTCCATGAGACTATAATGTAAAGTGTTAATGCCGTGTTCCATGAGACTATAATGTAAAGTGTTAGTGCCGTGTTCCATGAGACTATAATGTAAAGTGTTAGTGCCGTGTTCCATGAGACTATAATGTAAAGTGTTAATGCCGTGTTCCATGAGACTATAATGTAAAGTGTTAGTGCCGTGTTCCATGAGACTATAATGTAAAGTGTTAGTGCCGTGTTCCATGAGACTATAATGTAAAGTGTTAATGCCGTGTTCCATGAGACTATAATGTAAATGTTAATGCCGTGTTCCATGAGTGTTAATGCCGTGTTCCATAGATAAAGTGTTAGTGCCGTGTTCCATGAGACTATAATGTAAAGTGTTAGTGCCGTGTTCCATGAGACTATAATGTAAAGTGTTAGTGCCGTGTTCCATGAGACTATAATGTAAAGTGTTAGTGCCGTGTTCCATGAGACTATATGTAAAGTGTTAGTGCCGTGTTCCATGAGACTATAATGTAAAGTGTTAGTGCCGTGTTCCATGAGACTATAATGTAAAGTGTTAGTGCCGTGTTCCATGAGACTATAATGTAAAGTGTTAGTGCCGTGTTCCATGAGACTATAATGTAAAGTGTTAATGCCGTGTTCCATGAGACTATAATGTAAAGTGTTAGTGCCGTGTTCCATGAGACTATAATGTAAAGTGTTAATGCCGTGTTCCATGAGACTATAATGTAAAGTGTTAGTGCCGTGTTCCATGAGACTATAATGTAAAGTGTTAATGCCGTGTTCCATGAGACTATAATGTAAAGTGTTATGCCGTGTTCCATGAGACTATAATGTAAAGTGTTTCCATGTTCCATGAGACTATAATGTAAAGTGTTAGTGCCGTGTTCCATGAGACTATAATGTAAAGTGTTAATGCCGTGTTCCATGAGACTATAATGTAAGTGTTAGTGCCGTGTTAATGCCGTGTTCCATGAGACTATAAAAAGTGACTATAATGTAAAGTGTTAGTGTTCCATGAGACTATAATGTAAAGTGTTAGTCGTGTTCCATGAGACTATAATGTAAAGTGTTAGTTCCATGAGACTATAATGTAAAGTGTTAGTGCCGTGTTCCATGAGACTATAATGTAAAGTGTTAGTGCCGTGTTCCATGAGACTATAATGTAAAGTGTTAGTGCCGTGTTCCATGAGACTATAATGTAAAGTGTTAATGTTCCATGAGACTATAATGTAAAGTGTTGTTCCATGAGACTATAATGTAAAGTGTTAGTGCCGTGTTCCATGAGACTATAATGTAAAGTGTTATGCCGTGTTCCATGAGACTATAATGTAAAGTGTTAATGCCGTGTTCCATGAGACTATAATGTAAAGTGTTAATGCCGTGTTCCATGAGACTATAATGTAAAGTGTTAATGCCGTGTTCCATGAGACTATAATGTAAAGTGTTAATGCCGTGTTCCATGAGACTATAATGTAAAGTGTTAATGCCGTGTTCCATGAGACTATAATGTAAAGTGTTGTTCCATGAGACTATAGTGCCGTGTTCCATGAGACTATAATGTAAAGTGTTAGTGCCGTGTTCCATGAGACTATAATGTAAAGTGTTAGTGCCGTGTTCCATGAGACTATAATGTAAAGTGTTAGTGCCGTGTTCCATGAGACTATAATGTAAAGTGTTAGTGCCGTGTTCCATGAGACTATAATGTAAAGTGTTAGTGCCGTGTTCCATGAGACCGTGTTCCATGAGACTATAATGTAAAGTGTTAGTGCCGTGTTCCATGAGACTATAATGTAAAGTGTTAGTGCCGTGTTCCATGAGACTATAATGTAAAGTGTTAATGCCGTGTTCCATGAGACTATAATGTAAAGTGTTAATGCCGTGTTCCATGAGACTATAATGTAAAGTGTTAGTGCCGTGTTCCATGAGACTATAATGTAAAGTGTTAGTGAGACTATAATGTAAAGTGTGCCGTGTTCCATGAGACTATAATGTAAAGTGTTAGTGCCGTGTTCCATGAGACTATAATGTAAAGTGTTAGTGCCGTGTTCCATGAGACTATAATGAGACTATAATGTAAAGTGTTAGTGCCGTGTTCCATGAGACTATAATGTAAAGTGTTAGTGCCGTGTTCCATGAGACTAGTGTTAGTGCCGTGTTCCATGAGACTATAATGTAAAGTGTTAGTGCCGTGTTCCATGAGACTATAATGTAAAGTGTTAGTGCCGTGTTCCATGAGACTATAATGTAAAGTGTTATGCCGTGTTCCATGAGACTATAATGTAAAGTGTTAATGCCGTGTTCCATGAGACTATAATGTAAAGTGTTAGTGCCGTGTTCCATGAGACTATAATGTAAAGTGTTAGTGCCGTGTTCCATGAGACTATAATGTAAAGTGTTAATGCCGTGTTCCATGAGACTATAATGTAAAGTGTTAATGCCGTGTTCCATGAGACTATAATGTAAAGTGTTAAAGTGAGACTATAATGTAAAGTGTTAATGCCGTGTTCCATGAGACTATAATAATGTTAATGAGTGTTAGTGCCGTGTTCCATGAGACTATAATGTAAAGTGTTAGTGCCGTGTTCCATGAGACTATAATGTAAAGTGTTAGTGCCGTGTTCCATGAGACTATAATGTAAAGTGTTAATGCCGTGTTCCATGAGACTATAATGTAAAGTGTTAGTGCCGTGTTCCATGAGACTATAATGTAAAAGTGTTAGTGCCGTGTTCCATGAGACTATAATGTAAAGTGTTCCATGAGACTATAATGTAAAGTGTTAGTGCCGTGTTCCATGAGACTATAATGTAAAGTGTTAATGCCGTGTTCC
This sequence comes from Oncorhynchus gorbuscha, assembly GCF_021184085.1. Taxonomy (NCBI): domain Eukaryota; kingdom Metazoa; phylum Chordata; class Actinopteri; order Salmoniformes; family Salmonidae; genus Oncorhynchus; species Oncorhynchus gorbuscha. The sequence goes on from NC_060190.1 coordinate 2,164,113, forward strand.
ATGAGACTATAATGTAAAGTGTTAATGCCGTGTTCCATGAGACTATAATGTAAAGTGTTAGTGCCGTGAGACTATAATGTAAAGTGTTAGTGCCGTGTTCCATGAGACTATAATGTAAAGTGTTAATGCCGTGTTCCATGAGACTATAATGTAAAGTGTTAGTGCCGTGTTCCATGAGACTATAATGTAAAGTGTTAGTGCCGTGTTCCATGAGACTATAATGTGTAAAGTGTTAGTGCCGTGTTCCATGAGACTATAATGTAAAGTGTTAGTGCCGTGTTCCATGAGACTATAATGTAAAGTGTTAGTGCCGTGTTCCATGAGACTATAATGTAAAGTGTTAGTGCCGTGTTCCATGAGACTATAATGTAAAGTGTTAGTGCCGTGTTCCATGAGACTATAATGTAAAGTGTTAATGCCGTGTTCCATGAGACTATAATGTAAAGTGTTAGTGCCGTGTTCCATGAGACTATAATGTAAAGTGTTAGTGCCGTGTTCCATGAGACTATAATGTAAAGTGTTAGTGCCGTGTTCCATGAGACTATAATGTAAAGTGTTAGTGCCGTGTTCCATGAGACTATAATGTAAAGTGTTAGTGCCGTGTTCCATGAGACTATAATGTAAAGTGTTAATGCCGTGTTCCATGAGACTATAATGTAAAGTGTTAGTGCCGTGTTCCATGAGACTATAATGTAAAGTGTTAGTGCCGTGTTCCATGAGACTATAATGTAAAGTGTTAGTTCCATGAGACTATAATGTAAAGTGTTAGTGCCGTGTTCCATGAGACTATAATGTAAAGTGTTTAGTGTTCCATGAGACGTGTTCCATGAGACTATAATGTAAAGTGTTAGTGTTAATGCCGTGTTCCATGAGACTATAATGTAAAGTGTTAGTGCCGTGTTCCATGAGACTATAATGTAAAGTGTTAGTGCCGTGTTCCATGAGACTATAATGTAAAGTGTTAGTGCCGTGTTCCATGAGACTATAATGTAAAGTGTTAGTGCCGTGTTCCATGAGACTATAATGTAAAGTGTTAGTGCCGTGTTCCATGAGACTATAATGTAAAGTGTTAGTGCCGTGTTCCATGAGACTATAATGTAAAGTGTTAGTGCCGTGTTCCATGAGACTATAATGTAAAGTGTTAATGCCGTGTTCCATGAGACTATAATGTAAAGTGTTAGTGTTCCATGAGACGTGTTCCATGAGACTATAATGTAAAGTGTTAGTGCCGTGTTCCATGAGACTATAATGTAAAGTGTTAAAGTTCCATGTTAGTGCCGTGTTCCATGAGACTATAATGTAAAGTGTTAGTGCCGTGTTCCATGAGACTATAATGTAAAGTGTTAGTGCCGTGTTCCATGAGACTATAATGTAAAGTGTTAGTGCCGTGTTCCATGAGACTATAATGTAAAGTGTTAGTGCCGTGTTCCATGAGACTATAATGTAAAAGTGTTAGTGCCGTGTTCCATGAGACTATAATGTAAAGTGTTAGTGCCGTGTTCCATGAGACTATAATGTAAAGTGTTAGTGCCGTGTTCCATGAGACTATAATGTAAAGTGTTAGTGCCGTGTTCCATGAGACTATAATGTAAAGTGTTAATGCCGTGTTCCATGAGACTATATAATGTTAAAGACTATAATGTAAAGTGTTAGTGCCGTGTTCCATGAGACTATAATGTAAAGTGTTAAAGTGCCGTGTTCCATGAGACTATAATGTAAAGTGTTAATGCCGTGTTCCATGAGACTATAATAATGTAAATGTAAAGTGTTAATGCCGTGTTCCATGAGACTATAATGTAAAGTGTTAGTGCCGTGTTCCATGAGACTATAATGTAAAGTGTTAGTGCCGTGTTCCATGAGACTATAATGTAAAGTGTTAATGCCGTGTTCCATGAGACTATAATGTAAAGTGTTAGTGCCGTGTTCCATGAGACTATAATGTAAAGTGTTAGTGCCGTGTTCCATGAGACTATAATGTAAAGTGTTAGTGCCGTGTTCCATGAGACTAAAGTGTTAATGTTCCATGAGACTATAAGTGTTAGTGCCGTGTTCCATGAGACTATAATGTAAAGTGTTAGTGCCGTGTTCCATGAGACTATAATGTAAAGTGTTAGTGCCGTGTTCCATGCCGTGTTCCATGAGACTATAATGTAAAGTGTTAGTGCCGTGTTCCATGAGACTATAATGTAAAGTGTTAGTGCCGTGTTCCATGAGACTATAATGTAAAGTGTTAGTGCCGTGTTCCATGAGACTATAATGTAAAGTGTTAGTGCCGTGTTCCATGAGACTATAATGTAAAGTGTTAGTGCCGTGTTCCATGAGACTATAATGTAAAGTGTTAGTGCCGTGTTCCATGAGACTATAATGTAAAGTGTTAGTGCCGTGTGAGACCGTGTTCCATGAGACTATAATGTAAAGTGTTAGTGCCGTGTTCCATGCCGTGTTCCATGAGACTATAATGTAAAGTGTTAGTGCCGTGTTCCATGAGACTATAATGTAAAGTGTTAGTGCCGTGTTCCATGAGACTATAATGTAAAGTGTTAGTGCCGTGTTCCATGAGACTATAATGTAAAGTGTTAGTGCCGTGTGAGACTATAATTAAAGTGTTAGTGCCGTGTTCCATGAGACTATAATGTAAAGTGTTAGTGCCGTGTTCCATGAGACTATAATGTAAAGTGTTAGTGCCGTGTTCCATGAGACTATAATGTAAAGTGTTAATGTAAAGTGTTAGTGCCGTGTTCCATGAGACTATAATGTAAATGAGACTATAATGTAAAGTGTTAGTGCCGTGTTCCATGAGACTATAATGTAAAGTGTTAGTGCCGTGTTCCATGAGACTATAATGTAAAGTGTTAGTGCCGTGTTCCATGAGACTATAATAAAGTGTTAGTGCCGTGTGTTAATGTTCCATGAGACTATAATGTAAAGTGTTAGTGCCGTGTTCCATGAGACTATAATGTAAAGTGTTAGTGCCGTGTTCCATGAGACTATAATGTAAAGTGTTAGTGCCGTGTTCCATGAGACTATAATGTAAAGTGTTAGTGCCGTGTTCCATGAGACTATAATGTAAAGTGTTAGTGCCGTGTTCCATGAGACTATAATGTAAAGTGTTAGTGCCGTGTTCCATGAGACTATAATGTAAAGTGTTAGTGCCGTGTTCCATGAGACTATAATGTAAAGTGTTAGTGCCGTGTTCCATGAGACTATAATGTAAAGTGTTAGTGCCGTGTTCCATGAGACTATAATGTAAAGTGTTAGTGCCGTGTTCCATGAGACTATAATGTAAAGTGTTAGTGCCGTGTTCCATGAGACTATAATGTAAAGTGTTAGTGACTATAATGTAAAGTGTGTTCCATGAGACTATAATGTAAAGTGTTAGTGCCGTGTTCCATGAGACTATAATGTAAAGTGTTAGTGCCGTGTTTCCATGAGACTATAATGTAAAGTGTTAGTGCCGTGTTCCATGAGACTATAATGTAAAGTGTTAGTGCCGTGTTCCATGAGACTATAATGTAAAGTGTTAGTGCCGTGTTCCATGAGACTATAATGTAAAGTGTTAGTGCCGTGTTCCATGAGACTATAATGTAAAGTGTTAGTGCCGTGTTCCATGAGACTATAATGTAAAGTGTTAGTGCCGTGTTCCATGAGACTATAATGTAAAGTGTTAGTGCCGTGTTCCATGAGACTATAATGTAAAGTGTTAGTGCCGTGTTCCATGAGACTATAATGTAAAGTGTTAGTGCATGAGACGTGTTCCATGAGACTATAATGTAAAGTGTTAGTGCCGTGTTCCATGAGACTATAATGTAAAGTGTTAGTGCCGTGTTCCATGAGACTATAATGTAAAGTGTTAATGCCGTGTTCCATGAGACTATAATGTAAAGTGTTAAAGTGTGCCGTGTTCCATGAGACTATAATGTAAAGTGTTAGTGCCGTGTTCCATGAGACTATAATGTAAAGTGTTAGACTATAATGTAAGTGTTAGTGCCGTGTTCCATGAGACTATAATGTAAATGCCGTGTTCCATGAGACTATAATGTAAAGTGTTAGTGCCGTGTTCCATGAGACTATAATGTAAAGTGTTAGTGCATGAGACTATAATGTAAAGTGTTAGTGCCGTGTTCCATGAGACTATAATGTAAAGTGTTAGTGCCGTGTTCCATGAGACTATAATGTAAAGTGTTAGTGCCGTGTTCCATGAGACTATAATGTAAAGTGTTAGTGCCGTGTTCCATGAGACTATAATGTAAAGTGTTAGTGCCGTGTTCCATGAGACTATAATGTAAAGTGTTAGTGTCGTGTTCCATGAGACTATAATGTACAGTGTTAGTGCCGTGTTCCATGAGACTATAATGTAAAGTGTTAGTGCCGTGTTCCATGAGACTATCATGTAAAGACTATAATGTAAAGTGTTATTGCCGTGTTCCATGAGACTATAATGTAAAGTGTTAGTGCCGTGTTCCATGAGACTATAATGTAAAGTGTTAGTGCCGTGTTCCATGAGACTATAATGTAAAGTGTTAGTGCCGTGTTCCATGAGACTATAATGTAAAGTGTTAGTGCCGTGTTCCATGAGACTATAATGTAAAGTGTTAGTGCCGTGTTCCATGAGACTATAATGTAAAGTGTTAGTGCCGTGTTCCATGAGACTATAATGTAAAGTGTTACGTGTTCCATGAGACTATAATGTAAAGTGTTAGTGCCGTGTTCCATGAGACTATAATGTAAAGTGTTAGTGTTCCGTGAGTTCCATGAGACTATAATGTAAAGTGTTAGTGCCGTGTTCCATGAGACTATAATGTAAAGTGTTAGTGCCGTGTTCCATGAGACTATAATGTAAAGTGTTAGTGCCGTGTTCCCATGAGACTATAATGTAAAGTGTTAGTGCCGTGTTCCATGAGACTATAATGTAAAGTGTTAGTGCCGTGTTCCATGAGACTATAATGTCCATGTTAGTGCCGTGTTCCATGAGACTATAATGTAAAGTGTTAGTGCCGTGTTCCATGAGACTATAATGTAAAGTGTTAGTGCCGTGTTCCATGAGACTATAATGACTAAAGTGTTAGTGCCGTGTTCCATGAGACTATAATGTAAAGTGTTAGTTCCATGAGACCGTGTTCCATGAGACTATAATGTAAAGTGTTAGTGCCGTGTTCCATGAGACTATAATGTAAAGTGTTCCAAGTGCCGTGTTCCATGAGACTATAATGTAAAGTGTTAGTGCCGTGTTCCATGAGACTATAATGTAAAGTGTTAGTGCCGTGTTCCATGAGACTATAATGTAAAGTGTTAGTGCCGTGTTCCATGAGACTATAATGTAAAGTGTTAGTGCCGTGTTCCATGAGACTATAATGTAAAGTGTTAGTGCCGTGTTCCATGAGACTATAATGTAAAGTGTTAGTGCCGTGTTCCATGAGACTATAATGTAAAGTGTTAGTGCCGTGTTCCATGAGACTATAATGTAAAGTGTTAGTGCCGTGTTCCATGAGACTATAATGTAAAGTGTTAATGCCGTGTTCCATGAGACTATAATGTAAAGTGTTAGTGCCGTGTTCCATGAGACTATAATGTAAAGTGTTAGTGCCGTGTTCCATGAGACTATAATGTAAAGTGTTAGTGCCGTGTTCCATGAGACTATAATGTAAAGTGTTAGTGCCGTGTTCCATGAGACTATAATGTAAAGTGTTAGTGCCGTGTTCCATGAGACTATAATGTAAAGTGTTAGTGCCGTGTTCCATGAGACTATAATGTAAAGTGTTAGTGCCGTGTTCCATGAGACTATAATGTAAAGTGTTAGTGCCGTGTTCCATGAGACTATAATGTAAAGTGTTAGTGCCGTGTTCCATGAGACTATAATGTAAAGTGTTAGTGCCGTGTTCCATGAGACTATAATGTAAAGTGTTAGTGCCGTGTTCCATGAGACTATAATGTAAAGTGTTAGTGCCGTGTTCCATGAGACTATAATGTAAAGTGTTAGTGCCGTGTTCCATGAGACTATAATGTAAAGTGTTAGTGCCGTGTTCCATGAGACTATAATGTAAAGTGTTAGTGCCGTGTTCCATGAGACTATAATGTAAAGTGTTAGTGCCGTGTTCCATGAGACTATAATGTAAAGTGTTAGTGCCGTGTTCCATGAGACTATAATGTAAAGTGTTAGTGCCGTGTTCCACGAGACTATAATGTAAAGTGTTAGTGTCGTGTTCCATGAGACTATAATGTAAAGTGTTAGTGCCGTGTTCCATGAGACTATAATGTAAAGTGTTAGTGCCGTGTTCCATGAGACTATCATGTAAAGACTATAATGTAAAGTGTTAGTGCCGTGTTCCATGAGACTATAATGTAAAGTGTTAGTGCCGTGTTCCATGAGACTATAATGTAAAGTGTTAGTACCGTGTTCCATGAGACTATAATGTAAAGTGTTAGTGCCGTGTTCCATGAGACTATAATGTAAAGTGTTAGTGCCGTGTTCCATGAGACTATAATAAAGTGTTAGTGCCGTGTTCCATGAGACTATAATGTAAAGTGTTAGTGCCGTGTTCCATGAGACTATAATGTAAAGTGTTAGTGCCGTGTTCCATGAGACTATAATGTAAAGTGTTAGTGCATGAGACGTGTTCCATGAGACTATAATGTAAAGTGTTAGTGCCGTGTTCCATGAGACTATAATGTAAAGTGTTAGTGCCGTGTTCCATGAGACTATAATGTAAAGACTATAATGTAAAGTGTTAGTGCCGTGTTCCATGAGACTATCATGTAAAGACTATAATGTAAAGTGTTAGTGCCGTGTTCCATGAGACTATAATGTAAAGTGTTAGTGCCGTGTTCCATGAGACTATAATGTAAAGTGTTAGTGCCGTGTTCCATGAGACTATAATGTAAAGTGTTAGTGCCGTGTTCCATGAGACTATAATGTAAAGTGTTAGTGCCGTGTTCCATGAGACTATAATGTAAAGACTATAATGTAAAGTGTTAGTGCCGTGTTCCATGAGACTATAATGTAAAGTGTTAGTGCCGTGTTCCATGAGACTATAATGTAAAGTGTTAGTGCCGTGTTCCATGAGACTATAATGTAAAGTGTTAGTGCCGTGTTCCATGAGACTATAATGTAAAGTGTTAGTGCCGTGTTCCATGAGACTATAATGTAAAGTGTTAAAGACTATAATGTAAAGTGTTAGTGCCGTGTTCCATGAGACTATAATCAGTGTAGTGCCGTGTTCCATGAAACTATAAAGACTATAATGTAAAGTGTTAGTGCCGTGTTCCATGAGACTATAATGTAAAGTGTTAGTGCCGTGTTCCATGAGACTATAATGTAAAGTGTTAGTGCCGTGTTCCATGAGACTATAATGTAAAGTGTTAGTGCCGTGTTCCATGAGACTATAATGTAAAGTGTTAGTGCCGTGTTCCATGAGACTATAATGTAAAGTGTTAGTGCCGTGTTCCATGAGACTATAATGTAAAGTGTTAGTGCCGTGTTCCATGAGACTATAATGTAAAGTGTTAGTGCCGTGTTCCATGAGACTATAATGTACAGTGTTAGTGCCGTGTTCATGAGACATGTTAATGAGACTATAATGTAAAGTGTTAGTGCCGTGTTCCATGAGACTATAATGTAAAGTGTTAGTGCCGTGTTCCATGAGACTATCATGTAAAGACTATAATGTAAAGTGTTAGTGCCGTGTTCCATGAGACTATAATAAGAGGCCAGTGAGATTTTCCATATGCACAAAAGAAAAAGCTTATTTCTCTCAAATTTGTTTACATCCCTGTTAGTGAGCATTCCCTCCTTTGCCAAGATAATCCATCAACCTGACAGGTGTGGCATTTCAAGAATCTGATTTAACAGCATGATCATTACACAGGTGCACCTTGTGCTGGGCCACTCTAAAATGAGCAGTTTTGCCACATCAACACAATGCCACAGATCTTTCAAGTTTTGAGGGAGCGTGCAATTGTCATGTTGACGGCAGGAATGTCCACCAGAGCTGTTACCAGATAATTGAATGTTCATTTCTCTATGATAAGCCACCTTCAATGTTGTTTTAGAGAATTTGGCCTCACAACCTCAAACCACATCTTTGGCGTCAGGTGGGTGAGTGGTTTGTTGATGTCAACGTTGTGAACAGAATGCCCTATGGTGGCGGTGGGGTTATGGTATGGTGTTATTATGGTATGGTGTTATTATGGTATTATGGTATGGTGTTATTATGGTATGGTGTTATTATGGTATGGTGTTATTATGGTATTATGGTATGGTGTTATTATGGTATGGTGTTATTATGGTATGGTGTTATTATGTTATTATGGTATGGTGTTATTATGGTGACGGTGTTATTATGGTATGGTGTTATTATGTTATTATGGTATGGTGTTATTATGTTATTATGGTATGGTGTTATTATGGTATGGTGTTATTATGGTATTATGGTATGGTGTTATTATGGTATGGTGTTATTATGTTATTATGGTATGGTGTTATTATGTTATTATGGTATGGTGTTATTATGGTATGGTGTTATTATGTTATTATTATGGTATGGTGTTATTTATGGTTATTATGGTATGGTGTTATTATGTTATTATGGTATGGTGTTATTATGGTATGGTGTTATTATGTGTATTATGGTATGGTGTTATTATGTTATTATGGTATGGTGTTATTATGTTATTATGGTATGGTGTTATTATGGTATGGTGTTATTATGATATTATGGTATGGTGTTATTATGGTATGGTGTTATTATGTTATTATGGTGTGGTGTTATTATGTTATTATGGTATGGTGTTATTATGGTATGGTGTTATTATGGTATGGTGTTATTATGGTATTATGGTATGGTGTTATTATGGTATGGTGTTATTATGGTATGGTGTTATTATGTTATTATGGTATGGTGTTATTATGGTGACGGTGTTATTATGGTATGGTGTTATTATGTTATTATGGTATGGTGTTATTATGTTATTATGGTATGGTGTTATTATGGTATGGTGTTATTATGGTATTATGGTATGGTGTTATTATGGTATGGTGTTATTATGTTATTGGTGTTATTATGGTATGGTGTTATTATGTTATTATGGTATGATGTTATTATGGTATGGTGTTATTATGGTATTATGGGATGGTGTTATTATGGTATGGTGTTATTATGTTATTATGGTATGGTGTTATTATGGTATTATGGTATGGTGTTATTATGTTATTATGGTGTGGTGTTATTATGTTATTATGGTATGGTGTTATTATGGTATGGTGTTATTATGATATTATGGTATGGTGTTATTATGGTATGGTGTTATTATGTTATTATGGTGTGGTGTTATTATGTTATTATGGTATGGTGTTATTATGGTATGGTGTTATTATGTTATTATGGTATGGTGTTATTATGGTATGGTGTTATTATGGTATGGTGTTATTATGTTATTATGGTATGGTGTTATTATGGTATTATGGTATGGTGTTATTATGGTATTATTATGGTATGGTGTTATTATGGTATGGTATTATGGTATGGTGTTATTATGGTATGGTGTTATGGTATTATTATGGTATTATGGTATGGTGTTATTATGGTATGGTGTTATTATGTTATTATGGTATGGTGTTATTATGGTATTATGGTATTATGGTATTATGGTATGGTGACACAATTGCATTATGGCAATTTAAATGCACAAAAATATGTATTATGGTATTATGGTATGGTGTTATTGTTATGGTTCTTTTTTTATGGTATGGTGTTATTATCCCAGTATGTGTTATTATGGTATGGTGTTATTTATTATGAAACTGTTATTTACGTTTATATTTTTGGTGTTAAATAATGTTACTGGTGTTATTATGGTATGGTGTTATTATGGTATTATGGTAGCTGTGTTCCGTTATGGTATTGTTACTGCGATGCTATTATGGTACTGGTGAAACATTAACTGGTATGCTGTGCTTATGGTGATGGTGTTACTGCAATGCTGCATTCAACTGCACCGGTGAAACATTACTGTTAGTAGCTACCGTTAGCTGTGCTATGGTATGGTTATGCTTATTACTGCATCGGTGAAACATTATGGTATAGTAGTTACCGTTAGCTGTGTATGGTGGTATGGCACCATGTTATTATGGTACAACTGGTGAAACATTATGTTAGTTATGGTATGGTGTTATTATGGTATTATGGTATGGTGCATTACTGCACCGGTGAAACATTAACTGTTAGTAGTTATTATGGTATGGTGATGGCACCATTATGGTATGGTGCATTATTATGGTATTAAATGTTAGTAGCTACCGTTATGTGTATTATGGTATGGTGCAATGCTATTCAATGCATGGTGAAACATTACTGTTAGTAGCTGGTATGCTGTTATTATGGTGATGGCACCATATGCGGTGCTGCATTCAACTGCATGGTGAAACATTAACTGTTTATTAGCTGTGCTCCGTGGTGATGGCACCATTATGCGATGCTGCATTCAACTGCATGGAAACATTAAATGTTATTAGGTATGGTGTTATTATGCTGGTGGTGATTACTGGTATGCTGCATTCAACAGGCATGGTGTGAAACATTACTGTTAGTAGCTACCATTAGCTGTGCTCCGTGGTGATTACTGCGATGCTATGTGAACATTAACTGTTAGTAGCTATTAAATGGTGATGGCATTATGCGATGCTGCATTCAACTGTGAAACATTAACTGTTAGTAGCTATTTTGCTATGGTATGGCATTATGCATGCTGCATTCAACTGCATCGGTGAAAATTAACTGTTAGTAGCTACCCTAATTCCGTGGTGATGGCACCATACTGCGATGCTGCATTCAACTGCACCGGTGAAACATTAACTGTTAGTAGCTTTTACGTTTAGCTGTGCTCCGTGGTGATGGCACCATACTGCGATGCTGCATTCAACTGCATCGGTGAAACATTAATTAGTAGCTACCGTTAGCTGTGCTCCGTGGTGATGGCACCATACTGCGATGCTGCATTCAACTGCACCGGTGAAACATTAAATGTTACAACAACCCGTAGCTACCGTTAGCTGTGCTCCGTGGTGATGGCACCATACTGCGATGCTGCATTCAACTGCACCGGTGAAACATTAACTGTTAGTAGCTACCGTTAGCTGTGCTCCGTGGTGATGGCACCATACTGCGATGCTGCATTCAACTGCACCGGTGAAACATTAACTGTTAGTAGCTACCGTTAGCTGTGCTCCGTGGTGATGGCACCATACTGCGATGCTGCATTCAACTGCACTGGTGAAACATTAACTGTTAGTAGCTACCGTTAGCTGTGCTCCGTGGTGATGGCACCATACTGCGATGCTGCATTCAACTGCACTGGTGAAACATTAACTGTTAGTAGCTACCGTTAGCTGTGCTCCGTGGTGATGGCACCATACTGCAATGCTGCATTCAACTGCACCGGTGAAACATTAACTGTTAGTAGCTACCGTTAGCTGTGCTCCGTGGTGATGGCACCATACTGCGATGCTGCATTCAACTGCATCGGTGAAACATTAACTGTTAGTAGCTACCGTTAGCTGTGCTCCGTGGTGATGGCACCATACTGCGATGCTGCATTCAACTGCACCGGTGAAACATTAACTGTTAGTAGCTACCATTAGCTGTGCTCCGTGGTGATGGCACCATACTGCGATGCTGCATTCAACTGCACCGGTGAAACATTAACTGTTAGTAGCTACCGTTAGCTGTGCTCCGTGGTGATGGCACCATACTGCGATGCTGCATTCAACTGCACCGGTGAAACATTAAATGTTACAACAAGTAGCTACCGTTAGCTGTGCTCCGTGGTGATGGCACCATACTGCGATGCTGCATTCAACTGCACCGGTGAAACATTAACTGTTAGTAGCTACCGTTAGCTGTGCTCCGTGGTGATGGCACCATACTGCGATGCTGCATTCAACTGCACCGGTGAAACATGCAGTGCAAAAAAATAAAATAATAATAATAATAAATTCAAGTTTAAGTGTCACAGCAACCCGTAGCTAAGTTTTTTTGTTATTTGGAATTATTAAATACTTTTTGATTAGGGTTGCGGGGCATATTATGCACATCTGCAAGCATTGCAGCAAAGGACAGATTCTAGGAAATGTATCTCTTTTGTTTTAATATGTTAAAAGGCTGTATACAGAATCCTATGTACATGCGTGGGCATTACAAAGGGCCATTATGTTTTCTAATAAATCAGTTTGGACCAGTTATTTGAACGGTTCACTGTTATAACAAACATAATAGGCTATGATAAATATTATAATATATAATATGGCAAATTAGTTGTTTTATCAATATGTCCTGTCTGCTGATTGGGCCAGTTATTTGAACGGTTCACTGTTATAACAAACATAATAGGCTTTGACTGGCAAATTAGTTGTTTTATCAATATGTCCTGTCTGCTGATTGACATCGTTGCCTTAAAAACATCTTGGTGACAGGGGGGGCAGTATTAAGTAGCTTGGATGAATAAGGTGCCCAGAGTAAACTGCCTGCTACTCTGTCCCAGATGCTAATATATGAATATTAGTAGTAGTATTGGATAGAAAACACTCTGAAGTTTCTAAAACTGTTTGAATGATGTCTGTGAGTATAACAAAACTCATATGGCAGGTGAAACCCTGAGAAAAATCCAATCAGGAAGTGGGAAATCTGAGGCTTGTATTTTTTTTTTTAAACTCAGCCTCTATTGCAGATACATTATTGGTTATATTATTATTATTGGATATTGGTTATATTGTGGTCACGACAGAGTTTTGTTCCAATGCTTTTCTACAGACAATGGAATTCTCTGTTTGGAACATTATTGAACATTTATGATAAAAACATCCTAAAGATTGATTCTATACTTAGTTTGAAATGTTTCTACGACCTGTAATATAACTTTTTGAGCTTTTCGTCTGACGTTCGGCTGGACCTGAATGAGCGTTTGGATTTGTGTACTAAATGCCCTAACAAAAGAAGCTATTTGGACATAAATTATGGACATTATCGAACAAATCAAACATTTATGGTGGAACTGTGATTCCCAGGAGTGCATTCTGATGAAGATCATCAAAGGTAAGTGAATATTTATAATATGAATAATATACTATAATAATATATATGTAACAATAATAATATTTATAACGCTATTTCTGACTAATGTTGACTACCCAATATGGCGGATATCTTTTTGGCTGATTTGTTGTCTGAACGCTGTACTCAGATTATTGCATGGTTTGCTTTTTCCGTAAAGTTTGTTTGAAATCTGACACAGCGGTTGCATTAAGGAGAAGTATATCTCTAATTCCATGTATAACACTTGTATTTTTATCAACATTTATGATGAGAATTTCTGTGAGTTGATGTGACTCTCTGCACAATCACCGCATGTTTTAGAACTACTGAACGTAAAGTGCCAATGTAAAATTAGATTTTTAAAAAAAAAGCACGTTAGTGAACAAAACGTACATGTATTGTGTAACATTGTGTAACATGAAGTCCTATGAGTGTCATCTGATGAAGATCATCAAAGGTTAGTGATACATTTGTATATCTATTTGTGCTTTTTGTGACGCCTCTTTGGCTGGAAGAATGGCTGGGGTTTTCTGTGACTAGGTGGTGACCTAACATAATCGTTTGTGGTGCTTTCGCTGTAAAGCATTTTTGAAATCAGACACTGTGGCTGGATTAACAATAATTGTATCTTTAAAATGGTGTAAAATACTTGTATGCTTGAGGAATTTTAATTATGAGATTTCTGTTGTTTTGAATTTGGCGCCCTGCACTTTCACTGGCTGTTGGTGAGGTGGGACGCTCCCGTCCCACATGTCTCAGAGAGGTTAAAGCCACACTGTAAGATCAGCAGTGGGCCAACAATGCAAATGTAAACAATGGAACAAATGCATCACATCCAAATATCACTTGATTATCTGTAGTGCTGGAGGAATGACACACCCAGATAAACACACACAAAGAGTTTAAAAAAAGGACTATTTAAAACTAGGAACCTGATCTCCTTTATATTCAAACTGACATACTCCATATTCACTTCATGTTTTCTAATAAAAACAAACAAATATATGTTTGAGTACACTTTGCACCATTTAATTTCATGTGATATAAACAGGTAAACACATTATCAGTCAACATAAGACAATGGGAGAACTGTGTATGTTCTCTGATGAATTTTAAGTTAATGTGAAGTGAAATATCAATATACCCACTAGGAGAAGAAATTAAGTCAATGTGATGTGACATAACAATTTACAAACTAGGGTGAAGGCTTCTTCCCTCCTGAGTGGATTCTCACGTGACTTTTAAGTGACCGCGATGAGGAATAGGTCTTTCCACAGTCTGAGCATTGGTGAGGCTTTTCTCCCGTGTGGATTCTCACGTGACTTTTAAGTGACCGCGATGAGGAATAGGTCTTTCCACAGTCTGAGCATTGGTAAGGCTTTTCTCCAGTGTGGATTCTCTCATGCACTTTCATGTGTGCTAACTGGGTAAAACTTTTTCCACACTGGGAGCACCGATGAGGCTTATCTCCTGTGTGTGTCCTCTCATGTCTTTTTAGGTTCCCTAACTCTGTAAAACCCTTCCCACACTGGGAGCAGTGGAAAGGCTTTTCTCCTGAGTGTATTCTTTTATGTTTTTTCAGGTTCCCTAACCGTGTAAAACTCCTTTCACACTGGGAGCAGTGGAAAGTCTTATCACCTGTGTGTATCCTCTCATGTCTTTTCAAGCTTGCTAACAAGGAAAAACTATTTTCACACTGGGAGCATTGGAAAATCTTATCACCTGTGTGTATCCTCTCATGTCTTTTCAGGCTTGCTAACAAGGAAAAACTCTTTCCACACAGAGAGCATTGGTAAGGCTTCTCCCCTGTGTGCATTCTCTCATGTGCTTTCAGGTGCCCTAACTCTGCAAAACTCTTTCCACACTGGGAACATTGGTAAGGCTTCTCTCCTGTGTGCAATGTCCTATGCACTTTCAGGTCCCTTAACCGGGTAAAACTCTTTCCACAGTGGGAGCAGTGGTGTCGTCTTGCTGGTTTGGACATCTCTGGTTCCTCTGAATCTGGTCTTTCTCCTGCCAAAGACAGAGTGTTTATTTAAATAGAGAGAGACCTGAATGAAACCTCCATGTGACAAAACTGACTTCCTTTGAAGTTTAATCCAAATCAGAGCCAGGTTTCCAATCATTAAATAATTTAAACAATTATTTGTTTTTAAAAACAACTGTAGAACATGGTGCTTGCACTGCCACAGGCCTACTTCTATGTGTAATCAGGCCAGGTAACCTAGAGGCCTACTTCTATGTGTAATCAGGCCAGGTAGCCTAGAGGCCTACTTCTATGTGTAATCAGTCCAGGTAGCCTAGAGGCCTACTTCTATGTGTAATCAGGCCAGGTAGCCTAGAGGCATACTTCTATGTGTAATCAGGCCAGGTAGCCTACAGGCCTACTTCTATGTGTAATCAGGTCAGGTAGCCTACAGGCCTACTTCTATGTGTGATCAGGCCAGGTAGCCTACTTCTATGTGTAATCAGGCAGGTAGCCCACAGGCCTACTTCTATGTGTAATCAGGTAGCCTAATCATGTGTAATCAGGTCAGGTAGCCTACAGGCCTACTTCTATGTGTAATCAGGTCAGGTAGCCTACAGGCCTACTTCTATGTGTGATCAGGCCAGGTAGCCTACTTCTATGTGTAATCAGGTCAGGTAGCCTACAGGCCTACTTCTATGTGTAATCAGGTCAGGTAGCCTAGAGGCCTACTTCTATGTGTAATCAGGCCAGGTAGCCTACAGGCCTACTTCTATGTGTAATCAGGCCAGGTAGCCTACAGGCCTACTTCTATGTGTAATCAGGCCAGGTAGCCTACTTCTATGTGTAATCAGGTCAGGTAGCCTAGAGGCCTACTTCTATGTGTAATCTTAGCCTATGTGTAATCAGGCCAGGTAGCCTACAGGCCTACTTCTAATCAGGCCAGGTAGTGTAATGTAATCAGGTCAGGTAGCCTAGAGGCCTACTTCTATGTGTAATCAGGTCAGGGCCTAGAGGTATGTGTAATCAGGTCAGGTAGCCTAGAGGCCTACTTCTATGTGTAATCAGTCAGGTAGCCAGAGGCCTACTTCTATGTGTAATCAGCCAGGTAGAGGCCTACTTCTATGTGTAATCAGGGTGTAATCAGGCCAGGTAGCCTACAGGCCTGCTTCTATGTGTAATCAGGCCAGGTAGCCTAGAGGCCTACTTCTATGTGTAATCAGGACAGGTAGCCTACTTCTATGTGTAATCAGGCCAGGTAGCCTAGAGGCCTACTTCTATGTGTAATCAGGCCAGGTAGCCTAGAGGCCTACTTCTATGTGTAATCAGGACAGGTAGCCTACTTCTATGTGTAATCAGGCCAGGTAGCCCAGAGGCCTACTTCTATGTGTAATCAGGCCAGGTAGCCTAGAGGCCTACTTCTATGTGTAATCAGGCCAGGTAGCCTAGAGGCCTACTTCTATGTGTAATCAGGCCAGGTAGCCTAGAGGCCTACTTCTATGTGTAATCAGGACAGGTAGCCTACTTCTATGTGTAATCAGGCCAGGTAGCCTAGAGGCCTACTTCTATGTGTAATCAGGCCAGGTAGCCTAGAGGCCTACTATGTGTAATCAGGCCAGGTAGCCTAGAGGCCTACTATGTGTAATCAGGCCAGGTAGCCTAGAGGCCTACTTCTATGTGTAATCAGGCCAGGTAGCCTAGAGGCCTACTTCTATGTGTAATCAGGCCAGGTAGCCTAGAGGCCTACTACTTCTATGTGTAATCAGGCCAGGTAGCCTAGAGGCCTACTTCTATGTGTAATCAGGCCAGGTAGCCTAGAGGCCTACTTCTATGTGTAATCAGGCCAGGTAGCCTAGAGGCCTACTTCTATGTGTAATCAGGCCAGGTAGCCTAGAGGCCTACTTCTATGTGTAATCAGGCCAGGTAGCCTAGAGGCCTACTTCTATGTGTAATCAGGCCAGGTAGCCTACTTCTATGTGTAATCAGGCCAGGTAGCCTAGAGGCCTACTTCTATGTGTAATCAGGCCAGGTAGCCTAGAGGCCTACTTCTATGTGTAATCAGGCCAGGTAGCCTAGAGGCCTACTTCTATGTGTAATCAGGCCAGGTAGCCTAGAGGCCTACTTCTATGTGTAATCAGGCCAGGTAGCCTAGAGGCCTACTTCTATGTGTAATCAGGCCAGGTAGCCTAGAGGCCTACTTCTATGTGTAATCAGGCCAGGTAGCCTACTTCTATGTGTAATCAGGCCAGGTAGCCTAGAGGCCTAATAAGGCCTACTTCTATGTGTAATCAGGCCAGGTAGCTCTGACAGGCCAGGCCTACTTCTATGTGTAATCAGGCCAGGTACCAGAGGCCTACTTCTATGTTAATCAGGCCAGGGCCTAGAGGCCCAAGAGGCCTACTTCTATGTGTAATCAGGCCAGGTAGCCTAGAGGCCTACTTCTATGTGTAATCAGGACAGGTAGCCTAGAGGCCTACTTCTATGTGTAATCAGGCCAGGTAGCCTAGAGGCCTACTTCTATGTGTAATCAGGTGAGTGTCTTTACGCAAGATCTCTAGATTCTTCAAAAAAAAACTCGTAAAGGCAATGAAATAAACACTAACTAGCCTAGACAGTGCTCTCGGCAACCAACGTGTCCATGACAACGGTAAGACTGTAGTGACATAGTAACATACAGAAATGAACGTAAACCAAACTAACATTGTATACTAGAAATGATGGTAATTAACGGTAAATGTACTACTGGTGATACTAGCGTGACATTAATACCATGCAGTCAGTCTCTCTTGGCTGAGAGTTGAGGAGAGACTGACTGCATCACTTCTTCTTTTTATAAGAAACATTAATGTGTTGAAAATCCCAAATTGTTTGCATAGTCAATTTACACAAAGCTCTGACACACACACACTTATCCCACCAAACATGCCACCAGGGGTCTTTTCACAGGCCCCAAAATCAAGAACAAATTCAAGAAAATGTACAATGGACTAATCCATTGTAGAGGCCTGTCTGAGTGGACTAATCCATTGTAGAGGCCTGTCTGAGTGGACTAATCCATTGTAGAGGCCTGTCTGAGTGGACTAATCCATTGTAGAGGCCTGTCTGAGTGGACTAATCCATTATAGAGGCCTGTCTGAGTGGACTAATCCATTGTAGAGGCCTGTCTGAGTGGACTAATCCATTATAGAGGCCTGTCTGAGTGGACTAATCCATTATAGAGGCCTGTCTGAGTGGATTAATCCATTATAGAGGCCTGTCTGAGTGGACTAATCCATTATAGAGGCCTGTCTGAGTGGATTAATCCATTATAGAGGCCTGACCCCATTTAGTCGTCTGGTCAATTGTTTGGTCGAAAGACTGTTGGACGACCGAGATTATTTTAGTCAAGCAGTGGCAAGTATATATATGGCACATGAGACACCTGGCTCGGTATCCGACCGTAAGGCGCTACAGAGAGTAGTGCGTAGGGCCCAGTACATCACTGGCGCCAAGCTTCCTGCCATCCAGGAACTATATACCAGGCGGTATCAGAGGAAGGCCCAAAACATTGTCAAAGACTCCAGTCACCCAAGTCATAGACTGTTCTCTCTGCTACCGCACGGCAAGCTGTACCAAAACGCCAGGTCAATGTCCGAAGGGCTCCTGGGCAGCTTCCACCCACAGGCCATAAGACTGCTGAACAATCAATCAAATGGAAACCCAGACCAGTAGAAAAAGTAGGAAGGGAAGCGCTACTAAGGTACACAATAGTACATTTTGGTAGATAAAAGGTGCTCTTTGGTAAAAGGGGTAAATTGGTCAACAAAAAGAAAGGAGGACCAAGGCACTCTTCATGTAATCGATTAAAATGCCTTTTTATGGCATGTTCAATAGAAGTAAAGTTTTAAAAATCTGACGCGTTTCGGCTGCATGGCCTTCGTCAGGGAGTACAAAGAAATAAACCCAGACTATTTACATTGACACCACCCCCTACCTACATGTACATTTACACTGCTGGTGCTCACTGTTTGTCTATGCATGGTCACTTTACCCCTACCTACATGTAGAAATTGCCTGGACTGGCCTCCGCACATTGACTCACATTGACTCGATGCCGGTGCCTCGTTAGTTATTATATATATATTTTTACCCCATTTTCTCCGCAATTTCGTGGTTTCCAATTGGTAGTTACAGTGTTGTCTCAGCGTTGCTACTCCCATACCGCCCCCGGAGAGGCGAAACAACCAAGCCGCACCGCTTCTTGACACAATGCCCACTTAACCCGGGAAGCACCAACGTGTCGGAGGAAACACTGTGCACCTGGCTACCGTGTCAGCGTGCACTGCGCCAAGACTGTCACAGGAGTCGCTAGTGCGCGATGTGACCAGGACATCCCTGCCAGACAAACCCTCCCCTAACCTGGACAACACTGGGCCAATTATGCGCCGCCCCAGGGGTCTCCCAGTCGCCTGGACTCGAATCCAGAATCTCTATCGTTATTGTTATTTTATTGTGTTACTTAGAAACATTTTTTTTACAATTGTTTATTTTCTAAATATTTTCTGAACTCTTTTTCTTTTACTTCATTGTTTGTTAAGGGCTTGTCAGGAAGCATTTCACGGAAAGATCTACACATTTTGGGAATCGGCACATGTGACTAATAATATTTGATTTGATTCCGTCTGTGTTGTTTGCTGTTAAAGAAAATAAACAGTGAGTAGCAGAAGTGGAAAAACAAGGGGGGGAGGTTGAAGTTTGGTGTAAGTTTGTGGTAGGCTATATACAATTAATTATATATTTATACAATTAATTTAAAAGTAAAAAATGCATGTCCCTTTAACAAGTCCTACAGTACTGAACAATACAAGTGTAGAACTCCAGTAGAATTGCCCCTTTAAAACCACACATTAGTTTAACAAGGGTAGTTTATGCCCCTGTTTTTAATCCAATACTCACTGGCGTTAATCAGATCGTCTGTCTCCTCCTCCTCTCCTTCCTCCTTGTCTTTTATTGAGAGAGCCTCCTCCTCCTCGTCCTCTCTAAAAGGTTCTTCCTCTTCCTCCTTTTTGATTCTTAAAGATTCTACCCCCTCTTCCACGCTGATATCCTCATCTTCCTCCTTTTTAATTCTGAAAGCTTCTACTTCCTCTTCTTCCACTGTGACAGCCTGTATCCCCTCTTCCTCTTTCACTCCTAAAGTGTCTTTCTCTTCTTTAACTGTAACATCCTCCTCTTTCAATGTGAGAACCTCCTCTTCCCGTTTCATTCCACAAGGTTCTTTCTCTTTTTTAAATGATATAGTATTCTCTTCCTCCTGCTTAAATCTAAACACGTCTTCATCTCCTTTCACTGCAATATCCTCATGTTCTTCTTTCACGACAAAGTTCAGCCCCAGAGATTCTTTCTCCGCGCAACAGACCTCTTCTTCTTTAGCAGGGGTGGAGTAGCAAAGTGAGCTCATGGTCAGGGCATGTCAGCTAGCGACTGGCCTAGTGCTTGGCTCAGAAATAACCTTAACCTTATTTGCCAATGTAACAAGTAAATTATGTTCATTTAACCAGTAGATACTCAAACAGAATTGTGTTTAAAACACTGAGATGAATATATATACAAACAATGACAAAATAAGCGTCAATATTACGTTTTGTGTTGTCGAGCGAGAAAGTTGAGTCAGGAACCGTGTTGTTATTGAAGCGCCCTCTCCCGTCCACTAGATTATACGTCACGGCGAGAGGCACAATCTGAAAGACTCACGTCGCCATCTGCTGACCGGAGTGGGTAACGCAGTTTAGAAAAATATTCACGACAATTGTTTATTCTGTCGTAAGTCATTGCAAAACAACCAGAGCTCATGTTTTCTCTTACTTCTTAGCAGTACTTTACTCTATGCAATTAAATTGTTTATTTTATTTGTAATGTAATATTATCTTATGTTGTTGTTGTCTATATCAGTTTTGTAAACTGTCATGTATTTTTATGTTTGTGCATTTAAAAAACGCATTTTCCAAGTTTGCCCCTTTAACAATTCCTATAGTACTGAGCAACACATTAGTTCAACAAGTGCTGAGTTTGTGCCCCTGTTTTTATGAGACAACTAACTGGTGTTAATCTTCCTCTCCTCCTGCTCCTCTTACACTCCCAAAATGTATTTCCCCTTCTCTTTCATTGAGATGTCCTCCTCTTCCTCTTCAAAAGGTTCTTCCTCTTCTTTCACTACAACATCCTCCTCTTCTTCTTTCACTACAACATCCTCCTCTTCTTTCAATGTGATATCTTCTTCCTCCTTTTTCATTCGGAAAGCATCTCCTCTTCCTCGTCCACTGTAACACCCTCTATCTCCTCGTCCTCGTCCACTGTAACACCCTCTATCTCCTCTTCCTCGTCCACTGTAACACCCTCTATCTCCTCTTCCTCATCCACTGTAACACCCTCTATCTCCTTTTCCTCATCCACTGTAACACCCTCTATCTCATCTTCCTCGTCCACTGTAACACCCTCTATCCCTTCTTCCACTGTAACAGCCTCTATCCCTTCTTCCACTGTAACACCCTCTATCCCTTCTTCCTCTTCTACTGTAACACCCTCTATCCCTTCTTCCTCTTCCACTGTAACAGCCTCTATCCCTTCCTCCTCTTCCACAGTAACACCCTCTATCCCTTCTTCCACTATGACACCCTCTATCCCTTCTTCCACTGTAACACCCTCTATCCCCTCTTTCACTGTAACACCCTCTATCCCTTCTTCCTCTTCCTCTGTAACACCCTCTATCCCTTCTTCCTCTTCCACTGTAACACCCTCTATCCCTTCCTCCTCTTCCACTGTAACACCCTCTATCCCCTCCTCCTCTTTCACTGTAACACCCTCTATCCCTTCTTCCTCTTCCTCTGTAACACCCTCTATCCCTTCTTCCTCTTCCACTGTAACACCCTCTATCCCTTCCTCCTCTTCCACTGTAACACCCTCTATCCCTTCTTCCACTGTAACACCCTCTATCCCCTCCTCCTCTTTCACTGTAACACCCTCTATCCCTTCTTCCTCTTCCTCTGTAACACCCTCTATCCCTTCCTCCACTGTAACACCCTCTATCCCTTCTTCCACTGTAACACCCTCCATCCCTTCTTCCTCTTCCTCTGTAACACCCTCTATCCCTTCTTCCTCTTCCACTGTAACACCCTCTATCCCTTCTTCCACTGTAACACCCTCTATCCCTTCTTCCACTGTAACACCCTCTATCCCCTCCTCCTCTTTCACTGTAACACCCTCTATCCCTTCTTCCTCTTCCTCTGTAACACCCTCTATCCCTTCTTCCTCTTCCTCTGTAACACCCTCTATCCCTTCTTCCACTGTAACACCCTCTATCCCTTCCTCCACTGTAACACCCTCTATCCCTTCTTCCACTGTAACACCCTCCATCCCTTCTTCCTCTTCCTCTGTAACACCCTCTATCCCTTCTTCCACTGTAACACCCTCTATCCCCTCCTCCTCTTCCACTGTAACACCCTCTATCCCCTCCTCCTCTTTCACTGTAACACCCTCTATCCCTTCTTCCTCTTCCTCTGTAACACCCTCTATCCCTTCTTCCTCTTCCACTGTAACACCCTCCATCCCTTCTTCCTCTTCCTCTGTAACACCCTCTATCCCTTCTTCCTCTTCCACTGTAACACCCTCTATCCCTTCTTCCTCATCCACTGTGACAGCCTATATCTCCTCTTCCTCTTCTTTCAATGTGACAGCCTCCTCTTCCTCCTTTTTTCATTCTGAAAGCTTCCTCTCCTTTCAATATTTGGTAGCGCCTCAGTTGAATGTCTGTTTTAGTACAAATATTGTAATACATTACAATAATTCATAGTTATGCTGTAATAGTAACATCTAACTGGTGGTAATTGCTGTCTGTAATTACAGGGGTGTAACAATGAATGTTTGTCACCGTGCTCATTACGAATGTTAAAGTTTCCGCTAGCATCCCAATGCTAATGTTTCCGCTAGCACCCCAATGCTAATGTTTCCACTAGCATCCCAATGCTAATGTTTCGGCTAGCATCCAATGCTAATGTTAATGTTTCCGCTAGCATCCCAATGCTAATGTTTCCGCTAGCATTCCAATGCTAATGTTTCCGCTAGCATCCCAATGCTAATGTTTCCCGCTAGCATCCCAATGCTAATGTTTCCTAGCATCCCTAGCATCCCAATGCTAATGTTAAAGTTTCCGCTAGCATCCCAATGCTAATGTTAAAGTTTCCGCTAGCATCCCAATGCTAATGTTAAAGTTTCCGCTAGCATCCCAATGCTAATGTTAATCCCAGTTTAATGCTAGCATCCCAATGCTAATGTTTCCGCTAGCATCCCAATGCTAATGTTTCCGCTAGCATCCCAATGCTAATGTTAAAGTTTCCGCTAGCATCCCAATGCTAATGTTTCCTCTAGCATCCTAATGCATCTTTTTGACCAATTGAAATGATCTGATCAAAACATGGGAGTTTTTGCCACCAAGGATTTGTGACACGTCTTCAACGGTCACATGGGACAGGAATGATGGAATGGCGATTTTTCACAAAGTAATTGACAGACTCTAGCATGTTTACATTCCAAGAGAAATAGGATTCTCAAAAAAGCACAACGTGCACCACTCGGGGACTGGAGGACGGAGTTTGGGAAACGCTGGGCTGAAAATCAAATACCAATAGGGAGCCACTGTGACAGTATAACTTTAGACCGTCCCCTCGCCCATACCTGGGCGAGAACCAGGCACCCTCTGCACACATCAACAACAGTCACCCACGAAGCATCGTTACCCATCGCTCCACAAAAGCCGCGGCTCTTGCAGAGCAAGGGGAACCACTACTTCAAGGTCTCAGAGCAAGAGATGTCACCGATTGAAACGCTATTTAGCGTGAACACCGCAAACAAAGCTAGCCGTTTCCCATCCGTTACACCACAATGACGTGCTCACACGTTTGCAGTACCCACGTTTATCCACTAGATGGCGGCCGTGCTCCACGGTAAAGTTTTCACACCTCTGCACGAGTCTCTCAGCAGCACTGCAATGTGGGAACTTACAAAGTCAGTTGTCATGCAATGTTTTTCTTCGCTACATAATGACAATTCTCCATGCCAACACTTATTATTGGGACTCTTTGCCCTAATATCATCACTATCACTTATTACTCCTAGTGTATTTTCCCCTCCTTTGTAAAACCTTTGACTGTTCTACTCTGGGCATACTAATATACACATAATCACTTTTTTGTGGTCACGTCCCTCTCGTTAGCAGATAATATTGAATCTAGAATTCCGCCGAGTAAAACGTGCAATACGCAGTTTCTATTTTCTATTTCTATGTGGCCCTTTATTTAACTAGTCCGGTTGTGTTGTGACTCGAGAGCAGGGAACACGAGGTGTTCGTCAACAACATACATGGTGGGAAATGTAGAGGGGCGTGTAGAAATTAAACAATTGTGCCTTTTTGACGGAAATATGGAGGTGGCTCCGAAAAGAGCCTTTGGTGAATTTTGGAGATCATGGTCATCGTTTAAGCGCGCTCTCCGCGAATACGGTGATATCTATCATGCTGTGTGTTCCTAGCTCCAACAGTGATATCTATCATGCTGTGTGTTCCTAGCTCCAACAGTGATATCTATCATGCTGTGTGTTCCTAGCTCCAACAGTGATATCTATCATATTTATGTTCCTAGCTCCAACAGTGATATTTATCATGCTGTGTGTTCCTAGCTCCAACAGTGATATCTATCATGCTGTGTGTTCCTAGCTCCAACAGTGATATCTATCATGTTTATGTTCCTAGCTCCAACAGTGATATCTATCATGCTGTGTGTTCCTAGCTCCAACAGTGATATCTATCATATTTATGTTCCTAGCTCCAACAGTGATATCTATCATGCTGTGTGTTCCTAGCTCCAACAGTGATATTTATCATGCTGTGTGTTTCTAGCTCCAACAGTGATATCTATCATGCTGTGTGTTCCTAGCTCCAACAGTGATATCTATCATGCTGTGTGTTCCTAGCTCCAACAGTGATATCTATCATGCTGTGTGTTCCTAGCTCCAACAGTGATATTAAACGTGTTTATTTTCCTAGCTCCAACAGTGATATTTATCATGCTGTGTGTTCCTAGCTCCAACAGTGATATCTATCATGTTTATGTTCCTAGCTCCAACAGTGCTGTGTGTTCCTAGCTCCAACAGTGATATTAAACGTGTTTATTTTCCTAGCTCCAACAGTGATATCTATAGTAGATGTTATTGGTCCATACACACGTTGTAACAGATGTTATTGGTCCATATGTAACAGTATAATTTTAAACCGTCCCCTCGCCCATACCCGGGCGCGAACCAGGGACCTTCTGCACACATCAACAACAGTCACCCACGAAGCGTCGTTACCCATCGCTCCACAAAAGCCACGGCCCTTGCAGAGCAAGGGGAACCACTACTTCAAGGTCTCAGAGCAAGTGACGTCACCGATTGAAACGCTATTTAGCGCACACCGCTAACTAAGCTAGCCGTTTCACATCCGTTACACATACACATGATGTAGTAGATGTTATTGGTCCATACACATTTAAGCAGATGTTATTGGTCCATACACATGCTGTAGTAGATGTTATTGGTCCATACACATTTAAGCAGATGTTATTGGTCCATACACATGCTGTAGTAGATGTTATTGGTCCATACACATGTTGAAGTAGATGTTATTGGTCCATACACATTTTAAGCAGATGTTATTGGTCCATACACATTTAAGCAGATGTTATTGGTCCATACACATGCTGTAGTAGATGTTATTGGTCCATACACATGCTGTAGTAGATGTTATTGGTCCATACACATTTAAGCAGATGTTATTGGTCCATACACATGCTGTAGTAGATGTTATTGGTCCATACACATGTTGAAGTAGATGTTATTGGTCCATACACATGTTGAAGTAGATGTTATTGGTCCATACACATTTTAAGCAGATGTTATTGGTCCATACACATTTAAGCAGATGTTATTGGTCCATACACATGATGTAGTTAGATGTTATTGGTCCATACACATGATGTAGCAGATGTTATTGGTCCATACACATGATGTAGTAGATGTTATTGGTCCATACACATGATGTAGTAGATGTTATTGGTCCATACACATGATTTAAGATGTTATTGGTCCATACACATGATGTAGTAGATGTTATTGGTCCATACACATGATGTAGTAGATGTTATTGGTCCATACACATTTAAGCAGATGTTATTGGTCCATACACATTTAAGCAGATGTTATTGGTCCATACACATTTAAGCAGATGTTATTGGTCCATACACATGTTGAAGCAGATGTTATTGCGGGTGTAGTGAAATGCTTGTGTTCCTAGGTCCAAACAGTAGTATCTAACAATTCACAACAATACACACACATCTAAAAGTAAAAGAATGGAATTAAGAAATATATAAATATTGGGACGAGTAACGTCGGAGTGGCATCGTCTAAAATACAGGAGAATAAAATACAGAATATATACATATGAGAAGTAAAAGCAGCAGAGACCAGCCTAGTGGTTAGAGCGTAGGGACGGCAGGTTAGCCTAGTGGTTAGAGCGTAGGGACGGCAGGGTAGCCTAGTGGTTAGAGCGTAGGGACGGCAGGGTAGCCTAGTGGTTAGAGCGTAGGGACGGCAGGTTAGCCTAGTGGTTAGAGTGTAGGGACGGCAGGGTAGCCTAGTGGTTAGAGCGTAGGGACGGCAGGGTAGCCTAGTGGTTAGAGCGTAGGGACGGCAGGGTAGCCTAGTGGTTAGAGCGTAGGGACGGCAGGTTAGCCTAGTGGTTAGAGCGTAGGGACGGCAGGGTAGCCTAGTGGTTAGAGCGGAGGGACGGCAGGTTAGCCTAGTGGTTGGTTAGGGACGGCAGGGTAGTAGTGGTTAGAGCAGGGTAGGTTAGCCTAGTGGTTAGAGCGTAGGGACGGCAGGGTAGCCTAGTGGTTAGAGCGTAGGGACGGCAGGGTAGCCTAGTGGTTAGAGCGTAGGGACGGCAGGGTAGCCTAGTGGTTAGTTAGCGTAGGGACAGGGCAGGGTAGCCTAGTGGTTAGAGCGTAGGGACGGCAGGGTAGCCTAGTGGTTAGAGCGTAGGGACGGCAGGGTAGCCTAGTGGTTAGAGCGTAGGGACGGCAGGGTAGCCTAGTGGTTAGAGCGTAGGGACGGCAGGGTAGCCTAGTGGTTAGAGCGTAGGGACGGCAGGGTAGCCTAGTGGTTAGAGCGTAGGGACGGCAGGGTAGCCTAGTGGTTAGAGCGTAGGGACGGCAGGGTAGCCTAGTGGTTAGAGCGTAGGGACGGCAGGGTAGCCTAGTGGTTAGAGCGTAGGGACGGCAGGGTAGCCTAGTGGTTAGAGCGTAGGGACGGCAGGGTAGCCTAGTGGTTAGAGCGTATGCAGGGTAGCCTAGTGGTTAGAGCGTAGGGACGGCAGGGTAGCCTAGTGGTTAGAGCGTAGGGACGGCAGGGTAGCCTAGTGGTTAGAGCGTAGGGACGGCAGGGTAGCCTAGTGGTTAGAGCGTAGGGACGGCAGGGTAGCCTAGTGGTTAGAGCGTAGGGACGGCAGGGTAGCCTAGTGGTTAGAGCGTAGGGACGGCAGGGTAGCCTAGTGGTTAGAGCGTAGGGACGGCAGGTTAGCCTAGTGGTTAGAGCGTAGGGACGGCAGGTTAGCCTAGTGGTTAGAGCGTAGGGACGGCAGGTTAGACTAGTGGTTAGAGCGTAGGGACGGCAGGGTAGCCTAGTGGTTAGAGCGTAGGGACGGCAGGTTAGCCTAGTGGTTAGAGCGTAGGGACGGCAGGGTAGCCTAGTGGTTAGAGCGTAGGGACGGCAGGGTAGCCTAGTGGTTAGAGCGTAGGGACGGCAGGGTAGCCTAGTGGTTAGAGCGTAGGGACGGCAGGGTAGCCTAGTGGTTAGAGTGTAGGGACGGCAGGGTAGCCTAGTGGTTAGAGTGTAGGGGCGGCAGGGTAGCCTAGTGGTTAGAGTGTAGGGACGGCAGGGTAGCCTAGTGGTTAGAGTGTAGGGGCGGCAGGGTAGCCTAGTGGTTAGAGTGTAGGGACGGCAGGGTAGGGTAGTCTAGTGGTTAGAATACAGAATACAAACCCTGACCGTTCATATGAGGTGAGTAAAGCAGTATGTAAACATTATTCAAGAGACCAGTTGTAAGACCATTTCTGGAGTCTGTTTTCCCTGGCTGTCACCCTCGTATACCATGACCACATCCTGTGTTTTCACTGGCTGTCACCCTCGTATACCATGACCACATCCTGTCACCCTCGTATACCATGACCACATCCTGTCACCCTCGTATACCATGACCACATCCTGTCACCCTCGTATACCATGATCACATCCTGTCACCCTCGTATACCATGACCACATCCTGTCACCCTCGTATACCATGACCACATCCTGTCACCCTCGTATACCATGACCACATCCTGTTTTCCCTGGCTGTCACCCTCGTATACCATGATCACATCCTGTGTTTTCCCTGGCTGTCACCCTCGTATACCATGACCACATCCTGTCACCCTCGTATACCATGACCACATCCTGTCACCCTCGTATACCATGATCACATCCTGTGTTTTCCCTGGCTGTCACCCTCGTATACCATGATCACATCCTGTGTTTTCCCTGGCTGTCACCCTCGTATACCATGATCACATCCTGTGTTTTCCCTGGCTGTCACCCTCGTATACCATGACCACATCCTGTGTTTTCCCTGGCTGCCACCCTCGTATACCATGACCACATCCTCTGTTTTCCCTGGCTGCCACCCTCGTATACCATGACCACATCCTGTGTTTTCCCTGGCTGTCACCCTCGTATACCATGACCACATCCTCACCCTGTTTTGACCACTCCTGTCACCCTCGTATACCATGACCACATCCTGTCACCCTCGTATACCATGTCCACATCCTGTGTTTTCACTGGCTGTCACCCTCGTATACCATGACCACATCCTGTGTTTTCCCTGGCTGCCACCCTCGTATACCATGACCACATCCTGACCTCACTCAAACCCTGACCGTTCAAGCTGGAGAGAGCCCAGAAGAGACCCTGACCAGAATCATTCTAGGCCGGTCGGAACTGTCACACCAGTTTTACCTGGCTGCACTCATGTAAGACATGAGCTGATCTGCCTGACATTTTGTTTAAAAAAAATGTTTTATTTTTTTATTTCACCCTTTATTTAACCAGGTAGGCAAGTTGAGAACAAGTTCTCATTTACAATTGCGACCTGGCCAAGATAAAGCAAAGCAGTTCGACAGATACAACGACACAGAGTTACACATGGAGTAAAACAAACATACAGTCAATAATACAGTATAAATAAGTCTATATCCGATGTGAGCAAATGAGGTGAGATAAGGGAGGTAAAGGAAAAAAGGCCATGGTGGCAAAGTCAAATACAATATAGCAAGAAAACACTGAAGAACTCCCAGTTTACAGACTGGCTCCCTCAACCAGAGAGCAAACTGAACACTCTCTGTTTCCTGGTGACAACAAACAGGCTGCTCTCAGACTCTGCCGTTCCGTACTTCACTAAACGGACCGATTGATAAGGCATGACACACACCACATTGCCCAGAGCCTTAGAAATGCCTTCCTAACAACTCTAAAGATGGACTGTAATTTTCTCAAGCTGCCATGACAAAAAAACCTTGTCGTTGATTTGTATTAAAATGTGTTTTGCTAGTTTAGAATGTTACTATTTGATAATTATATATGATTGACGTTATGATTGTAGATTGGTGTACAATTCAGTCTATGACTGTGAGAAATGAAAAGCTCCTGTCACTACTACCACCACTACTGATACTACTACTATTATTGATGCTGCTACTACAGCTACTACTACTCTACTACTATTATTATTGATGCTGCTACTACTACTACTACTACCACTACTACTACAGCTGCTGCCACTATGACTACTGCAGCTACTACTCTGCTTTCCCT
Source organism: Oncorhynchus gorbuscha (assembly GCF_021184085.1). Lineage (NCBI taxonomy): Eukaryota > Metazoa > Chordata > Actinopteri > Salmoniformes > Salmonidae > Oncorhynchus > Oncorhynchus gorbuscha. The sequence goes on from NC_060190.1 coordinate 2,194,140, forward strand.
ACTCACTACTGATACTACTCCTACTGATACTACTACTACACCTCTAGTCCTACAATTCAGTTTTCTGACTGGCTGAAAGCCTACTACTACTACTAGAGACAGACATGATTCCCAGACTGCTACTAGAGACCAGACATGATTACCAGACTGCTACTAGAGTCAGACATGATTACCAGACTGCTACTAGAGACAGACATGATTACCAGACTGCTACTAGAGACAGACATGATTCACCCAGACTGCTACTGAGACAGACATGATTACCAGACTGCTACTAGAGACAGACATGATTACCAGACTGCTACTAGAGACAGACATGATTACCAGACTGCTACTAGAGACAGACATGATTACCAGACTGCTACTAGAGACAGACATGATTACCAGACTGCTACTAGAGACAGACATGATTAACAGACTGCTACTAGAGACAGACATGACTACTACTAGAGAACACGTGGTTTTATCCACATTTCAGCCTCATAACGTCAAATAATCAATATTCAGACTATCGGCCAATAAAACAAAGTCTGTTAACAGTAATTTTAAAAAATGGCGTTTTGTCATATATTATCATAAAATATAGTCTGAAGATGGGGGAAACGTGGTGGAAGAACCTAGTCCATTTGAAATTCAAGAAAGCCATTTTGTGTGACTACTGTATCCCCTAGCTGGAAAAACACGTACATTTCACTGTACTGTATAATAATAATAATATAATATATGCCATTTGTCAGACGCTTTTATCCAAACAGGCGACTTACAGTCATGTGTGCATACATTCTACGTATGGGTGGTCCCGGGATCGAACCCACTACCCTGGCGTTACAAGCGCCATGCTCTACCAACTGAGCTACAGATGGACTATCCACTATCTGGAAAAACACATACATTTCACTGTACTGTATCCACTAGCTGGAAAAACACATACATTTCACTGTACTGTATACTAGCTGGAAAAACACATACATTTCACTGTACTGTATCCACTAGCTGGAAAAACACATACATTTCACTGTACTGTATCCACTAGCTGGAAAAACACATACATTTCACTGTACTGTATCCACTAGCTGGAAAAACACATACATTTCACTGTACTGTATCCACTAGCTGGAAAAACACATACATTTCACTGTACTGTATCCCCTAGCTGGAAAAACACGTACATTTCACTGTACTGTATCCCCTAGCTGGAAAAACACATACATTTCACTGTACTGTATCCCCTAGCTGGAAAAACACGTACATTTCACTGTACTGTATCAGACCCTAGCTGGAAAAACACATACATTTTACTGTACTGTACTGTATCCCTAGCTGGAAAAACACATACATTTCACTGTACTGTATCCCCTAGCTGGAAAAACACGTACATTTCACTGTACTGTATCCCCTAGCTGGAAAAACACGATTACATTTCACTGTACTGTATCCAGACTAGCTGGAAAACACATACATTTCACTGTACTGTATCCCTAGCTGGAAAAACACAAATACATTTCACTGTACTGTATCCCCTAGCTGTAAAAAACACATACATTTCACTGTACTGTATCCCATAAAATATAGCTGGAAAAACACATACATTTCACTGTACTGTATCCACTAGCTGGAAAAACACATACATTTCACTGTACTGTATCCCTAGCTGGAAAAACACGTACATTTCACTGTACTGTATCCACTAGCTGGAAAAACACATACATTTCACTGTACTGTATCCCCTAGCTGGAAAAACACGTACATTTCACTGTACTGTATCCACTAGCTGGAAAAACACATACATTTCACTGTACTGTATCCACTAGCTGGAAAAACACATACATTTCACTGTACTGTATCCACTAGCTGGAAAAACACATACATTTCACTGTACTGTATCCCCTAGCTGGAAAAACACGTACATTTCACTGTACTGTATCCCCTAGCTGGAAAAACACATACATTTCACTGTACTGTATCCCCTAGCTGGAAAAACACATACATTTCACTGTACTGTATCCACTAGCTGGAAAAACACATACATTTCACTGTACTGTATCCACTAGCTGGAAAAACACATACATTTCACTGTACTGTATCCCCTAGCTGGAAAAACACATACATTTCACTGTACTGTATCCCCTAGCTGGAAAAACACGTACATTTCACTGTACTGTATCCCCTAGCTGGAAAAACACGTACATTTCACTGTACTGTATCCCCTAGCTGGAAAAACACATACATTTCACTGTACTGTATCCCCTAGCTGGAAAAACACATACATTTCACTGTACTGTATCCCCTAGCTGGAAAAACACATACATTTCACTGTACTGTATCCCCTAGCTGGAAAAACACATACATTTCACTGTACTGTATCCACTAGCTGGAAAAACACATACATTTCACTGTACTGTATCCACTAGCTGGAAAAACACATACATTTCACTGTACTGTATCCCCTAGCTGGAAAAACACATACATTTCACTGTACTGTATCCACTAGCTGGAAAAACACATACATTTCACTGTACTGTATCCACTAGCTGGAAAAACACATACATTTCACTGTACTGTATCCCTAGCTGGAAAAACACATACATTTCACTGTACTGTATCCCCTAGCTGGAAAAACACATACATTTCACTGTACTGTATCCACTAGCTGGAAAAACACATACATTTCACTGTACTGTATCCACTAGCTGGAAAAACACATACATTTCACTGTACTGTATCCCTAGCTGGAAAAACACATACATTTCACTGTACTGTATCCCTAGCTGGAAAAACACATACATTTCACTGTACTGTATCCACTAGCTGGAAAAACACATACATTTCACTGTACTGTATCCCTAGCTGGAAAAACACATACATTTCACTGTACTGTATCCCTAGCTGGAAAAACACATACATTTCACTGTACTGTATCCCCTAGCTGGAAAAACACATACATTTCACTGTACTGTATCCCCTAGCTGGAAAAACACATACATTTCACTGTACTGTATCCCCTAGCTGGAAAAACACATACATTTCACTGTACTGTATCCACTAGCTGGAAAAACACATACATTTCACTGTACTGTATCCCTAGCTGGAAAAACACATACATTTCACTGTACTGTATCCCCTAGCTGGAAAAACACATACATTTCACTGTACTGTATCCACTAGCTGGAAAAACACATACATTTCACTGTACTGTATCCCCTAGCTGGAAAAACACATACATTTCACTGTACTGTATCCACTAGCTGGAAAAACACATACATTTCACTGTACTGTATCCCCTAGCTGGAAAAACACATACATTTCACTGTACTGTATCCCTAGCTGGAAAAACACATACATTTCACTGTACTGTATCCACTAGCTGGAAAAACACATACATTTCACTGTACTGTATCCCCTAGCTGGAAAAACACATACATTTCACTGTACTGTATCCCCTAGCTGGAAAAACACATACATTTCACTGTACTGTATCCCCTAGCTGGAAAAACACATACATTTCACTGTACTGTATCCCCTAGCTGGAAAAACACATACATTTCACTGTACTGTATCCCCTAGCTGGAAAAACACATACATTTCACTGTACTGTATCCACTAGCTGGAAAAACACAATTTGATTTAATGTGGCATAAACAAAAAAAACAAGATTTTTCAGTCAAAAATATGAGATAAGGGCGGGAGCACTGTGTGTGTTCTCTCATGAAGACTAAGTGCATGTGACGTGAAATAGGTCTTTCCACACCGGGAGCAGTGGTAAGGCATCTTCCCTGTGTGTGTTACCTCGTGGTCTGTCAGGTGCCTAAACTGGGTAAATATCGTTCCACACTGGGAGCAGCGAAAAAGCTTCCCGCCTGTATGGCATTTCTCATGCACTTTCAGGTTCCCTAAATTCTTAAACGTTTTTTCACAATGAGAACAGTGGAAAAGCCTCTTTTCTTCTGTGTGAGTTCTCTCGTGTGATTCCAGGTTCCCTAACTGGATAAATCTCTTTCCGCACTGAGAGCAGTGATAAGGTTTCTCCCCTGTGTGTATTTTTGTGTGTGCTTTCAGGCTCCCTGAATGGGTGAATCGCTTTCCACACAGGGCGCAGTGGTACGGCTTCTCTCCCGTATGTGTCCTGCCATGCGTTTTCAGGTTCCCTAAATGGTTAAAACTCTTTCCACACTGGGCGCAGTGGTGTCGTCCAGCTGGTTTGGGCATCGCTGGGTCCGGATCCCCCGGAGGACTCTTACCGCTGTCAACGTGAGAGTCTGATCTCTCTCCTGCCAAAGACAGTGTTTAGTTAGACAGACATGTACGAAGTCCACATGATGAAACCTCCTGCTAAGTCTTTGTATGGGGTTTAATATAGATCCCTTAGAGCAGAGTGGATGTAGAGAACTGTAGGCTAATAAAATAAATCCTATTGAACTTTACATGTTGTTGTGTCTTTTTTTGTTGACGTCCTAAATCTGATCTAGATTTATGACATCCTAAATCTGATCTAGATTTATGACATCCTAAATCTGATCTAGATTTATGACATCCTAAATCTGATCTAGATTTATGACATCCTAATCTGATCTAGATTTAAGACATCCTAAATCTGATCTAGATTTATGACATCCTAATCTGATCTAGATTTATGACATCCTAAATCTGATCTAGATTTATGACATCCTAAATCTGATCTAGATTTATGACATCCTAATCTGATCTAGATTTAAGACATCCTAATCTGATCTAGATTTATGACATCCTAATCTGATCTAGATTTATGACATCCTAATCTGATCTAGATTTATGATATCCTTATCCTCTTGACATCCTTATTGATAAAAAAATGACATTCAAATCTGATCTACTTCTTAGGGGGTTGTAAGGGAATTTATCGAAATCTGATCTAGCTCTATAACCTCCTTATTGATCTCCACATCCAACATCTGATATAGGGTTAGGAGGCATCAATGGAATGTGGATGTCAGATTAAATGAGGTTGGTTTCAATTATTGACTAAGACTTTGGAAGTAAATCCAGATTCAATATATGACATCAAAATGGGTAAATAAACAGAAACAGGAAGTTTAAAAACAATATTGATTGATTTATTTATTTGTTGATATTCTTTTGCTTTTAACTCAGCTAGGTGAACTGGAGGAGTGTGCTCGGACATGCCCTCAGGGATAGGGCCCCCCTTTTATGTCCACTTCCTGTCTGAATGACGTGCCCAAAGGAAACTGACTGTAGCACATGCCCTTAGGGATAGGGCCCCCCTTTTATGTCCACTTCCTGTCTGAATGACGTGCCCAAAGTAAACTGACTGTAGCACATGCCCTTAGGGATAGGGCCCCCCTTATGTCCACTTCCTGTCTGAATGACGTGCCCAAAGTAAACTGACTGTAGCTCAGGTCCTGAAGAGAGGATATGCATATAATTGGTACCATTGGAAATATTAAAAAAACGTTGAAGTTTGTAGAAATGTTACAATAATGTAGGAGACTATAACACAATAGATATGGTAGGAGAAAATCCAACCGGATTTCATTTATTGGAGAGACCATCCTCTTAGAAATGCAAGAGAAAGGTCATATTGTAAAATAGCTCCCTGATGCAATTCCTATGGATTCCACAGGGCGTCAACAGTACATCCTGTACAAAAACAAACTCACTTCCTGGACAACTTCCTGGACAACTTCCTGGACAACTTCCTGGACAACAGCTCTGCACTGCTTCACGAAGTGCAAGAAGTATGAATGCCCTTCTACTTCTGAAGAGGTCGTATCACTGTAAATGCTACATGGTCAAGTATGAATGCCCCTCTACTTCTGAAGAGGTCGTATCACTGTAAATGCTACATGGTCAATGCAGACGTCATATTAACTATGCAGCGCCCAGATGCACAATTCACCTCACCGCCAATTTGACAGTATGTCTGATTGGCTTAACGCACCACCACTATTTATTTTAATTTGAACTAAGTCAGTTAAAGAACAAATTCTTATTTTCAATGACGGCCGGGGAACAGTGGGGTTAACTGCCTTGTTCAGGGGCAGAACGACAGATTTGTACCTTGTCAGCTCGGGGGGGTTTGAACTTGCAACCTTCCGGTTACTAGTCCAACGCTGTGGACCTGTGGAGCTTCTCAATGTAATGTTTTCTTCACCTAAAACAGCTAGCAAAACAAAAGTGTGTTTTTACATCCATTGAGAATTACAATAGTTCCTCAATGTATATAAAAAAAATATTTTCCAGCTCTCTCCCTTTTCGATGAACCACTCAGCGGGAAACAAGTAAATGCTCTGGTCCAGTGGAAACGTCATGAAATAGACCTGATTACTTCTCATCAGTGCTTGACTTGGACTGGAATAGATTCCGGTACTCATTTTGGGTGCTGGTACTGTTTATATGTAGGTGCAGGTGCTCCACTATACTTCTGAGCTAATATTCTATAAGAGGAACATTTGAGGTTTCGCTACACAACTCCAGTGAGCGCCTGTCCAAGTCGAGCATTGCTTCTTATCTCTTGCGCAAATAGCTCTGTCTGTCTGTCTGTCTGTCTGTCTGTCTGTCTGTCTGTCTGTCTGTCTGTCTGTCTGTCTGTCTGTCTGTCTGTCTGTCTGTCTGTCTGTCTGTCTGTCTGTCTGTCTGTCTGTCTGTCTGTCTGTCTGTCTGTCTGTCTGTCTGTCTGTCTGTCTGTCTGTCTGTCTGTCCTGAGCTCACCGGTTGAGGGGAAACTCTGAGGATGCAGAATATGTTATACTATGTTGCTAGGTTACTAGCACAAGCTTCAGGCCTGACCCAAGTTAATAGTTGATACAGTGTGTCAAGTTGGTTGCAGACAGGCCATGCACAGTCAATGTGATTTATAGGATTTTTAATTAATTTTTTTAATCAGGATATTTTCTACATGCAGGCTGCAATGTTTTTATTTGTTGACTTTATGTCAGCTATTTTTACATAGTTGGAAACAGAAAATACTTTTAGGTTTTTTATAAATTTTCATTTAGATTGAATATTGATGAACAACAGGACAATGATTTTGACATATGAAGACGTTTATTATAAATGCATTTAAAATGTTCCATGAAAACCACATCTGGCACGCAGATCAGTAGAAATTGTACGATAACTTGGCAGAATGGTGTCTATATATGGACCAGATACCAGCCCTACTGGGACCAGATACCAGCCCTACTGGGACCAGATACCAGACCTACTGGGACCAGATACCAGCCCTACTGGGAACAGATACCAGCCCTACTGGGAACAGATACCAGCCCTACTGGGAACAGATACCAGCCCTACTGGGACCAGATACCAGCCCTACTGGGACCAGATACCAGCCCTACTGGGAACAGATACCAGCCCTACTGGGAACAGATACCAGCCCTACTGGGAACAGATACCAGCCCTACTGGGAACAGATACCAGCCCTACTGGGAACAGATACCAGCCCTACTGGGAACAGATACCAGCCCTACTGGGAACAGATACCAGCCCTACTGGGAACAGATACCAGCCCTACTGGGACCAGATACCAGCCCTACTGGGACCAGATACCAGCCCTACTGGGACCAGATACCAGCCCTACTGGGACCAGATACCAGCCCTACTGGGAACAGATACCAGCCCTACTGGGAACAGATACCAGCCCTACTGGGACCAGATACCAGCCCTACTGGGACCAGATACCAGCCCTACTGGGACCAGATACCAGCCCTACTGGGACCAGATACCAGCCCTACTGGGCACAGATACCAGCCCTACTGGGACCAGATACCAGCCCTACTGGGACCAGATACCAGCCCTACTGGGACCAGATACCAGCCCTACTGGGACCAGATACCAGCCCTACTGGGACCAGATACCAGCCCTACTGGGACCAGATACCAGCCCTACTGGGACCAGATACCAGCCCTACTGGGACCAGATACCAGCCCTACTGGGAACAGATACCAGCCCTACTGGGACCAGATACCAGCCCTACTGGGAACAGATACCAGCCCTACTGGGAACAGATACCAGCCCTACTGGGAACAGATACCAGCCCTACTGGGAACAGACCCTACTGGGAACAGATACCAGCCCTACTGGGAACAGACCCTACTGGGAACAGACCCTACTGGGAACAGACCCTACTGGGAACAGACCCTACTGGGACCAGATACCAGCCCTACTGGGACCAGATACCAGCCCTACTGGGAACAGATACCAGCCCTACTGGGAACAGATACCAGCCCTACTGGGAACAGACCCTACTGGGAACAGACCCTACTGGGAACAGACCCTACTGGGAACAGACCCTACTGGGACCAGATACCAGCCCTACTGGGACCAGATACCAGCCCTACTGGGAACAGATACCAGCCCTACTGGGAACAGATACCAGCCCTACTGGGAACAGATACCAGCCCTACTGGGAACAGATACCAGCCCTACTGGGAACAGACCCTACTGGGACCAGATACCAGCCCTACTGGGAACAGATACCAGCCCTACTGGGAACAGATACCAGCCCTACTGGGAACAGACCCTACTGGGACCAGATACCAGCCCTACTGGGAACAGACCCTACTGGGACCAGATACCAGCCCTACTGGGAACAGATACCAGCCCTACTGGGAACAGACCCTACTGGGAACAGATACCAGCCCTACTGGGAACAGATACCAGCCCTACTGGGAACAGACCCTACTGGGAACAGACCCTACTGGGACCAGATACCAGCCCTACTGGGAACAGACCCTACTGGGAACAGACCCTACTGAGACCAGATACCAGCCCTACTGGGAACAGATACCAGCCCTACTGGGAACAGATACCAGCCCTACTGGGACCAGATACCAGCCCTACTGGGACCAGATACCAGCCCTACTGGGACCAGATACCAGCCCTACTGGGAACAGATACCAGCCCTACTGGGAACAGATACCAGCCCTACTGGGACCAGATACCAGCCCTACTGGGACCAGATACCAGCCCTACTGGGACCAGATACCAGCCCTACTGGGACCAGATACCAGCCCTACTGGGAACAGACCCGAGTGGGCAGATCTATTCTATTTGTTCAAACTAAACTACTTACTTTGAAGTGTCAAATCTGATCCTTTCTTCTCTTCTCCTCTTCTCACATTTCCACTCAGCCCCGTTGTTTTCCTGCAGTCCACCAGCAGCACAGACAACCTCTTCATACCCAGCAGTAACGTGCTACCGGGAGAGGCACGACACGGGGACTCGGGGAGGGAGGAAGGGCTAGCGTTGTCCTGGTAACCATAAAGAGGGGACACAGACACACATCATTATGGATGCTGATGTCACTGTTGTCATGAAGTGCCTTACAGAAACCCAGACCCAGAGAGAGCAAGCTGTATGCTTGACCAGACCAAGCTGTACCATCTGGTGTTCTGATCTGGAGAGACTCTTCTCTGCCTCGTCAGCATCAGGATGTTGTTGAGGCTCCCCAGAGGATCCATAATAGTCATGTCTCTCTCCTGTGTGAATGATAACATCAAACAGATGGTAAACTTATGACTTTTTATTGCAATCACAGATGGAAGGGATTTCGATTTGATTGGTCCTCAAATCACAGCTCAGACACAACACTTGAGTCAGGATAAAGTAGGGTTAGCCTGCCCCTGATTGGTCCTCAACTAGCCTGCCCAGGAACAGGTTAGAGATGAAAGATTTGTTGCCCTAGAAACTTACATGGTTAAGAGGTAAGAGACCTTCAACAGTTATCCTGAGTTGAATTCAGTGAGTCGAATTCAGAATTGAAGCAAAGTCAGCTCACTAACTCCTCTATCCCACTACATAGTATATTACCCCTCAGAGTTAAACAGGCTGTTGTGGGTTCTGATGGGAAATCAAAGTTGAGCAGGTGTTCATAATGTTTTGTAAACTCGGTATATATTGGATTCAGATGGGGTATGACCGTTGAACTGAGGTCATTGGGCATTTAGAAGTTATATTCTTCAAGAATCAATGGCTACAACTCTCTCCTATGTGTCATCAGGTTCTGGGACTTCTTCTCTGCTTTTAAACAACTGTGAGATGTGAAGTTGTGGACTGGTTCCGGACAGGAGGGGATACGGGCCTTCATAGAGAAACGGAAGCCTGTGTGGACAAACAAAGCAGAGAAGGCCCATGATTAGTGATATCTGCTGGGCTGGCCCACCATGGCATGTGAAGGGTCAGCAGCCTCTGGGCTGGAGAGGGAGCCTGTGGATGGTTGAGGTGTTAAACTTGCCCCCAGTTGGACCTGAACCCATCACAGAACACATGCTCGAGGAGGACATTTTGAAACGAAATCCCTGTTGATTGTTCACCAATTTGTAAGTCGCTCTGGATAAGAGCGTCTGCTAAATGACTTAAATGTAATGTAATGTAAATGTTCCGAGTGACATTATTGGTGTATAGAGCGCTCTGTGAATTTCATAGGTTCCCATGCCTTATAGTGTCACAACGCCCCATGTCAGCTCTCTGTTTCCACTCTCTCAACGGAGCTGACCTGAACCGCCAGGTTTCACACCCCACATTTACATAGGGAGTAACATGTCACATTTTCTGGCCATTCCAGAAAAATGATCTCTTCCTCTGAGAGAGTGAGCCCAGTTTGGGAGACAGCTCCCAGTGTGGAATGATGTTTACCCGCTGACTAAACTAAATTCATGTAAATAGACAATAAAGTATCAATAATTTACAAGTAAAAAAAAATGTATGTACCAATCGCAGATTGGCCCTTTATCAATTCCTCCAGTACTGAACAACATATTTGAGTGCAGAACTTCAGTAGAATGCCACTTTAAAACCACACCGTAGCCTAGTTCAACAACTGCTGAGTTGTTTTTAGACAATACTCACTGCTGTTAATCAGATCTTCTGTCTCCTCCTCTTTCACTCCCAGAACGTCTTCAACCTTCTCTTTTATTGAGACAGCCTCGTCTTCCTCCCAAAAAGGTTCGTCTTTCACTCTAACAGCCGCCTCTTCCTCCTTTTTCATTCGGAAAGCTTCTTCCTCCTTTTCCACTGTGACAGCCTGTATCCCCTCTTCCTCTTTCACTCCTAAAGTGTCATTCTCTTCTTTCAATGTGATTACCTCCTCTTTCATTCTGAAAGCTTCTACCTCTTTTACCACTGTGACAGCCGATACTCCCTCCACTCCAAAATGCTCCTCCTCTTCTTTCCCTATAACAGCCTCCTCTTCCTCCTTTTTCATTCTGAAAGCTTCTTCCTCTCCTTTCACTGTAATATCATCCTCTTTTACGACAATGTTAAGCCCCAGAGCTTCTTTCTGAGTCCAGCAGACCTCTTTAGCAGGGGAGAAGTAGCTTAGTGAGCTCATGGTCGGGGATATTAGTTCGCTAAATAGCATTAGCTGGTTAGCATTAGAGACTAGCCTAGTGCCGGGCTCAGTGTCAATCTTAACAAGTTAACACATTTAACATGCAAATGACGTTACATTTAAGCAGTTGATACGTTAACACAATTGTGTTTAAGACACTGAGACTAATATACACAAGAATGGCCTAAAAGAGCTTCAATATTTCGGTTTCATGTTACCTAGCAAGCTATCAAGGTGGATGAATAAGGAGCCGTGTTGCTCTTCCCGTCCACTAGATTATACGTCACGTAAGAATGACTCACGTCGCCATCTGTGACGCAAAGAGGATTCTGTCAAACAATTTCATAACAAATAATTTAAAGGTTTTTCCACACTTCTTATACATACACACTATACAACTATCTTCGGAGTTGATAAAAAACGGAAACATCCGGTATTGATGGATGTCAATATGTTGTATCATGTGGAAGATATATACGTTCATCGGTAGCGTGGCCGAGCGGTCTAAGGCGCTGGATTAAGGCTCCAGTCTCTTCGGAGGCGCGGGTTCGAATCCCGCCGCTGCCAGATATTTTTGGCTCTTGAGTGGCGCTGCATCTCAGTGCTAAAGGCTTCACTACAGACCCTGGTTCGATACTAAACTGTATCACAAACGGTCGTGATCGGAAGTGCCATAGTGCGGCTCACAATTGGCCCATGTTTGCGGTCATTGTAAATAAGAATTGTTCTTAACTGACTTGCCTAGTTAAATACGGAGCTAAAAAAATATTTATATATATCATCAGAACTGACAGCCATATTGTCCTCATTCCAGCACAGCTGTTGCTTCACCAACCATTTTCTCCATTTCATCCTACTACTACTCGCCTCCTTTTCCTAAACGATGGTTCCTCGTCGTAGATTTATGTCTCGAAGGTGAATGTTGATCCAACACCTGCAGCTAATTAAAACCCACTGGGTTCAGACGTCATTTCAACGTCGAGGTTTGCTTTACATTTGGTCAAATTGTCAAATAAAGTGAATTCAACATGACATCAACTAAACATTTCACCGTGTCCTGAAAAACCTAGGCTATGTGGCAAATAACGGTAAAAAATGTCGTTTTCCCTGACAACAAAAAAAGACTGCTCTTTTGAAACTGCAGTCCAAGTGCAGTAACTGCAGTCGGCTGTGGAATTTAGGACGCAATAATTGCAGAACAATGATTTGAATGTTAGTATTTTTTTATTTTAATAAAACATATCTGATGAATAAAATAAAAAATATGTCTGTCATCTACCTAGTCACTTTAACCCCTACCTACATGTACACATTACCTCAACAACCTCGTACCCCTGCACATTGACTCTGTACAGGTACGTCTTGTATATAACCCCCTGCACATTGACTCTGTACAGGTACGTCTTGTATATAACCCTCTGCACATTGACTCTGTACAGGTACGTATTGTATATAACCCCTGCACATTGACTCTGTACAGGTACGTCTTGTATATAACCCCCTGCACATTGACTCTGTACAGGTACGTCTAGTATATAACCCCTGCACATTGACTCTGTACAGGTACGTCTTGTATATAACCCCCTGCACATTGACTCTGTACAGGTACGTCTTGTATATAACCCCCTACACATTGACTCTGTACAGGTACGGCTTGTATATAACCCCTGCACATTGACTCTGTACAGGTACGTCTTGTATATAACCCCTGCACATTGACTCTGTACAGGTACGTCTTGTATATAACCCCCTGCACATTGACTCTGTACAGGTACGTCTTGTATATAACCCCCTACACATTGACTCTGTACAGGTACGTCTTGTATATAACCCCTGCACATTGCCTCTGTACAGGTACGTCTTGTATATAACCCCCTGCACATTGACTCTGTACAGGTACGTCTTGTATATAACCCCTACACATTGACTCTGTACAGGTACGTCTTGTATATAACCCCCTACACATTGACTCTGTACAGGTACGTCTTGTATATAACCCCCTGCACATTGACTCTGTACAGGTACGTCTTGTATATAACCCCCTACACATTGACTCTGTACAGGTACGTCTTGTATATAACCCCTGCACATTGACTCTGTACAGGTACGTCTTGTATATAACCCCCTGCACATTGACTCTGTACAGGTACGTCTTGTATATAACCCCTACACATTGACTCTGTACAGGTACGTCTTGTATATAACCCCTGCACATTGACTCTGTACAGGTACGTCTTGTATATAACCCCCTGCACATTGACTCTGTACAGGTACGTCTTGTATATAACCCCTACACATTGACTCTGTACAGGTACGTCTTGTATATAACCCCTACACATTGACTCTGTACAGGTACGTCTTGTATATAACCCCTGCACATTGACTCTGTACAGGTACGTCTTGTATATAACCCCTACACATTGACTCTGTACAGGTACGTCTTGTATATAAACACATTGACCTTACGTCTTGTATATTCTTATTGTTCTTTTCTGTTTCCATTTCCTTTTTTCTTCTTTTTAACTCGTCATTTCAGAGTAAAAGTCCACACCTGTTGCATTCGGTGTTTGTGAGAAATACAATTTGATTTGATTTAAAAATACAGCGCACATGGGGAAAATATTGATTTCAGCCATTTTGCTACAGCAGGAAATTACTCCCGGAAATGTGAAATATTATGCTGATTATTATATTTTTTTATTTTTTTATTTTAGGGATTGATGCATTTTACGTTAGGGCAAATTAAGTCTGAAATGTTAAGTGGAAATTACAAACTTTGGAAGCGTTTTTAAAAAGGTGAATAAACTACAAGTTTGAATGTACTGCTGCACAGGAAGAGAGACTAAGATCCTACATCTGTACGCAATCTTTGCGAGAGGAAAAACTCTTTACAGTGGGAGCATTGGAAAGGTTTATCGCCTGTGTGTGTCCTCTCGTGTCGTTTCAGGTCCCCTAACTGGTTAAAACCCTTTCCACAGTGGGAACAGTTGCGTCCTCTTGCTGGTTTGGACGTCTCTGGTTCCAATAACCATTGGCCAGTTTCCAACCAAAAAATCTAATAAATAATAATCTTGGTGTAATTTGAAAATCAAAAGACGTGGAGTTCCAACTAGAATCCTGCTCTCATGGAATGTCATGATGTCATAATCAGAGCTCTATAATAATAGATAATGTCATGGTTACAGGCTGAGCATAGCTCTATAATAATAGATAATGTCATGGTTACAGGCTGAACAGAGCTCTATAATAATAGATAATGTCATGTTTATAGGCTCAGCAGAGCTCTATAATAATAGATAATGTCATGTTGAGGCTGAGCAGAGTTCTATAATAATAGATAATGTCATGTTTATAGGCTGAACAGAGCTCTATAATAATAGATAATGTAATGGTTACAGGCTGAGCAGAGCTCTATAATAATATATATTGTGGACTACAGTATTTCAATCAATGTCATAGGCTGCATTTGATCAATTTTTAATAATGTTTTGTTGGTGGCCCACTCTTTGATGGTAAAACATCTTACACCGTGGCTTTAAAAGGATACTGCGAGATTCTGGTACCTAGTGTTAGCACATTGACTCACCTGTGTGGAAGCACCTGCTTTCATATATACTGAACAAAAATATAAACGCAACATGCAACAATTTCAAAGACTTTACTGATTTACACGGAATCATGTGGAAAACATATACGTTCACCGGTAGCGTGGCCGAGCGGTCTAAGGCGCTGGATTAAGGCTCCAGTCTCTTCGGAGGCGCGGGTTCGAATCCCGCCGCTGCCACATATTTTTGGCTCTTGAGTGGCGCTGCATCTCAGTGCTAAAGGCTTCACTACAGACCCTGGTTCGATACTAAACTGTATCACAAACGGTCGTGATCGGAAGTGCCATAGTGCGGCTCACAATTGGCCCATGTTTGCGGTCATTGTAAATAAGAATTGTTCTTAACTGACTTGCCTAGTTAAATACGGAGCTAAAAAAAATATTTATATATATCATCAGAACTGACAGCCATATTGTCCTCATTCCAGCACAGCTGTTGCTTCACCAACCATTTTCTCCATTTCATCCTACTACTATTCGCCTCCTTTTCCTAAACGATGGTTCCTCGTCGTAGATTTATGTCTCGAAGGTGAATGTTGATCCAACACCTGCAGCTAATTAAAACCCACTGGGTTCAGACGTCATTTCAACGTCGAGGTTTGCTTTACATTTGGTCAAATTGTCAAATAAAGTGAATTCAACATGACATCAACTAAACATTTCACCGTGTCCTGGAAAACCTAGGCTATGTGGCAAATAACGGTAAAAAAATGTCGTTTTCCCTGACAACAAAAAAAGACTGCTCTTTTGAAACTGCAGTCCAAGTGCAGTAACTGCAGTCGGCTGTGGAATTTAGGACGCAATAATTGCAGAACAATGATTTGAATGTTAGTATTTTTTTATTTTAATAAAACATATCTGATGAATAAAATAAAAAATATGTCTGTCATCTACCTAGTCACTTTAACCCCTACCTACATGTACACATTACCTCAACAACCTCGTACCCCTGCACATTGACTCTGTACAGGTACGTCTTGTATATAACCCCTGCACATTGACTCTGTACAGGTACGTCTTGTATATAACCCCTGCACATTGACTCTGTACAGGTACGTATTGTATATAACCCCCTGCACATTGACTCTGTACAGGTACGTCTTGTATATAACCCCTGCACATTGACTCTGTACAGGTACGTCTTGTATATAACCCCTGCACATTGACTCTGTACAGGTACGTCTTGTATATAACCCCCTGCACATTGACTCTGTACAGGTACGTCTTGTATATAACCCCCTGCACATTGACTCTGTACAGGTACGTCTTGTATATAACCCCTGCACATTGACTCTGTACAGGTACGTCTTGTATATAACCCCCTACACATTGACTCTGTACAGGTACGTCTTGTATATAACCCCTGCACATTGACTCTGTACAGGTACGTCTTGTATATAACCCCTGCACATTGACTCTGTACAGGTACGTCTTGTATATAACCCCCTACACATTGACTCTGTACAGGTACGTCTTGTATATAACCCCTGCACATTGCCTCTGTACAGGTACGTCTTGTATATAACCCCCTGCACATTGACTCTGTACAGGTACGTCTTGTATATAACCCCCTGCACATTGACTCTGTACAGGTACGTCTTGTATATAACCCCCTGCACATTGACTCTGTACAGGTACGTCTTGTATATAACCTCCTTATTGTTCTTTTCTGTTTCCATTTCCTTTTTTCTTCTTTTTAACTCGTCATTTCAGAGTAAAAGTCCACACCTGTTGCATTCGGTGTTTGTGAGAAATACAATTGGATTTGATTTAAAAATACAGCGCACATGGGGAAAATATTGATTTCAGCCATTTTGCTACAGCAGGAAATTACTCCCGGAAATGTGAAATATTATGCTGATTATTTTATTTTTTTATTTTTTTATTTTAGGGATTGATGCATTTTACGTTAGGGCAAATTAAGTCTGAAATGTTAGTGGAAATTACAAACTTTGGAAGCGTTTTTAAAAAGGTGAATAAACTACAAGTTTGAATGTACTGCTGCACAGGAAGAGAGACTAAGATCCTACATCTGTACGCAATCTTTGCGAGAGGAAAAACTCTTTACAGTGGGAGCATTGGAAAGGTTTATCGCCTGTGTGTGTCCTCTCGTGTCGTTTCAGGTCCCCTAACTGGTTAAAACCCTTTCCACAGTGGGAACAGTTGCGTCCTCTTGCTGGTTTGGACGTCTCTGGTTCCAATAACCATTGGCCAGTTTCCAACCAAAAAATCTAATAAATAATAATCTTGGTGTAATTTGAAAATCAAAAGACGTGGAGTTCCAACTAGAATCCTGCTCTCATGGAATGTCATGATGTCATAATCAGAGCTCTATAATAATAGATAATGTCATGGTTACAGGCTGAACAGAGCTCTATAATAATAGATAATGTCATGTTTATAGGCTCAGCAGAGCTCTATAATAATAGATAATGTCATGTTGAGGCTGAGCAGAGTTCTATAATAATAGATAATGTCATGTTTATAGGCTGAACAGAGCTCTATAATAATAGATAATGTAATGGTTACAGGCTGAGCAGAGCTCTATAATAATATATATTGTGGACTACAGTATTTCAATCAATGTCATAGGCTGCATTTGATCAATTTTTAATAATGTTTTGTTGGTGGCCCACTCTTTGATGGTAAAACATCTTACACCGTGGCTTTAAAAGGATACTGCGAGATTCTGGTACCTAGTGTTAGCACATTGACTCACCTGTGTGGAAGCACCTGCTTTCATATATACTGAACAAAAATATAAACGCAACATGCAACAATTTCAAAGACTTTACTGATTTACACGGAATCATGTGGAAAACA